>NW_020170485.1:104076-128601 GCF_000524195.1 Echinococcus granulosus
TGATAATTCAAAGATCCCATCTTAACTTGGACGATCCTCGTACTGAGGAAGCAAAAACAAGCACATAATTCAACTATCAAACACTTATACTACTTGTGCAAAATAAGTAGACACAGGCCAAACGTGACCCACCCACAGACATTGTTGAGATCAGTGTCGGTGAGAAGACGGGTGATGAGTCGTGTCCAAAACCCAGCGGGCACATAGGCTAACGCGTAGACACGCAACACCTCATTAGCCCGCGGTGCAGCACGCAGCCTCCATAACGGCGTCTGAGGCTGTAGGAGGGTGGTGGGCCAGCCACCTCGAGGGGTGGGACGACGCGTTCGATCGTTACGTTGAAAGAACGATGTGGCTGCGGTCGTACTGTTAGTGACAGTTTTCGGTTTACTCAAACAGAGACCCCGTGGAACTAGATTGTTCTAAAGACCGTAGTATAGAATGCAACAAGGCTTGGGGGAAGTACTGCAGCTCAAAAATTAAGCGCTTAAGAAATCAAAAATAGGAAAAGTCCAAAACACGCTTCATTCAAAATCAATTAAAATGCCACTCCAAACCTACCTGCCAGGCAGCAAACTTCGAGAAAATGTTATGTCGACGAGAACTTGTTACTGGTTCCGAAGATTGGGCTAATTGGTCCTGAAGATCGCTGGCTAATACCGGCTGTAATGGTGAAACCGAAGCTGCCCACTTTTTTCCCCGTGGAAGGGTAAAAACTGAACAGTTCAGGGGATCCGAATCCCTTAACAGTCCTTCCAGCTCCACCTCTCCCTCTTTCTCATTATCCATAACCAGATTCAAAGGAGTAATTCGAATCTAGAGTAATTGAATGGAAAGCCTGGAGGGCGACCTACTTGTCTATTGGAAGCAACAATATTTGCTGAATTTCTAAGAGGCAGCAAAGCAGGCACTAGAAGGTGATGAGAGTCAAGTGGTGCTGCCAGCTCAAACTTAGCTAACAGCCCGACCAGATAGGTGAGAGCGAAAGATATTTCCAGATGTTGGAAACGATGCATTATACGATCCGCGTCCACGGAAGAGGCCTCAGTGGAAACCATAGGAACGACAAGAAGGTCCTTTAAACGCGAAAGCTTCAACACACCTATAGGGGAGGAAAAAGGAAACGCTATATCGCATGGTTCGCCTACACATTGATAACAAATGTGCATTCAGACTATCATCGAAAGTCTTCGTTGTTGTTAGCAACGTCAAGCAGACCCATTGCAAAGCAAAAAAAACATAGCCAGTTGAGTAATACAGAAAGGCAACTCCCATAGATGTATGAATATGCTAAGACAAGAAAATTGTGTTGACTTTTAGCAACCATCCTAACTTCAAGCTCCGTAGAAGGCTCGACAACAAGTTGATAACTAATTTAAAGGAAGCCAAATGAGACACTTACAGTGGTGAAATGAGTGTATATTTGACAGTGCTGGTTCACTACCATCTAAACCACCAGAACTTCCAGTTTCAACGAAAATACCTACAGACAAGCGTGCTTTACAATATTCCCAGAAGTAATTCATACAACAGCAGAGAACAATTATATAAGCACAAAATAGGTACCAGCTCGAGTAGGAGCCGTGCTCGGGGTGATCAGAAGTCGCACTAGAAGATCACAGAGCCAAATGGGATCCAGAACAACGGCACGACTGAGATTGGAAAAATAGAGAAGATGACCGATTTCATGGAGGAAGGTCAGGGCAAAACGGACCTCCTCGGAACTGTCAAATCCGCTGCTTGCTTGTAGACGGCTATTCACCTCGGTTCTAAAAGCATCGAGATCAAAAGCAATAATCAAAGGGTCAATGAAATTTGCCCAAAATAGGTGGAAACAAAACAAAAAAGTTAATTGGATAAAAAAGACGGACGGATAAATGAATTTCAAGTGGTTGGACGGAGGGAATGGATGGGTGAATGGATACGAGAGAGATGAATATAGGACAGATGTCATTTGCCCTGCGCTTCTTAAACACTTTTCCATAAAACCAATAACGTTTTTCTAATCTCTACACCTGTTTAATGAGAATGCATTTCACTTCCAATTCGACTATTGTGTTATAATACCTAAATTACCATATTTATGACCAAAGATTTCTTATAGTACGTCATGCTATTCGGCTTTTCAACTGAATGAGCACGACGAATTGCGCTATAAACGAAGTTGGCCAATCAAATAATCAGTTAAAAAATCAACCAATCAAAACCTCGTGTTAATCCACATTGAGCACAACACAAAATATCTGCGTTTGTGAAAACTGACTTCATTTGGATATAAACATCAATAAGAGATCAAAGCAGGAAAGAGTTAATTCCACCTAAGTCTCTAGATAATGTGACAAGTGCATACCAGCTCATGATCAAACGATTTCCTGACCAGGTAAAATGACCCAATCAGAGTAATCACTGAGCCAAAGAGCAGGAATCAATTGGACAGTGGATACATCCCCCAAATGATCTTTAACTTACACGTAATCATCCAGACTGACAATCGGTGGGATGCCAACACGATGAAGATCACTTGCAAGGTCACGCGTGACTTCCTCCAGCTCATGATACACCAGCGGTACAGGGAAACTCAACAGCCTTTGCCGGCCCGGTTCAAACTTCGCACCAATTATTGGTTTTCGAACTGCAAAAGGGTGAAAACTAAAATCGGACCCCTCAAGTTAAAAGTCAGCAACATATTTACTTTACCAGCTTATGGCAACCATGCTTGAGTCTGATCACGTCTCAAAAACAAAGTGGTTGAGCTTAAACCAGTAAAATAGACGCCTATTGTTGCTAGTCTCATCGCAGACTTTAGTTTTCAAATTACGCAACCATAAATGGGACGTATTAGGCGCGTACATGGTGGCCGTAGATAGTTCGCGGAGTGGTGAATCGCCGTGACGAGGTGATAAAGAGCCTCTCTGTTGTAATTGTCAGAGGTACTGTAACGAGAATCCACAAGGAAGTGGCCGACGATTTGTTGTGACAGGCCCATCGAGGCGGGGTCAGTACACCGAATAAAGCAGCGTTCAGCTAGGTCCGAAACCTCCGACGATGTCGTTGCGTCAGCGTGGGTGGCAACCACCAGAACGGGTGCGTTCGATGCTCTAGTCTGAGGTAATGGGAGAGGAGAAAAGTCACCTTTTGGTTCAATAAAGCTGGCGTCTTTGGTCCAATCTATACGGTCATATTAGTGCCCGCTAAGACTTACATAGAATTTACATAGAATTTTATGGGTTTCTGGATTTCCTACACAAGACCGCAAAATATCAATGCGGTAGTCGACAATGAAACGGTGGAGAGGGTTTTAAGCCCTGGATCTTGTCTAACGCTAGAGTCCGCCCCTTCTCATACAGTCTGCGCAACCTAGAAGTGGATAGCCAAAAAGTTCTGCTGATCCTGTCAGCCGTCTGGGTCCCTTGATTCGCATTCTTTGAGCACGCCTATGTTTGAAGCGTCATTTGAAGGGATATGGCGGATTGGTGTTGTCGTTGGATCTTTACAATCCCCAGTCAGAGAGAGAAGCTAAAAATCCCAACGAAGACCCAATCGCGTCGTAGTTACACTTTCAGTGTCTCAAGCATTAACACCTACCTGAATAGCTACAAGATGTCTTGCGACCCCGTGAAGAGCATCTGGCGCGTCCATTGCGTTCCATACCACCACGTAGATGGTACTTCGAGACATGGAGAACTGTTGAACCGCTGACATGACACTTTCCACCTCCTCCACCATTGCTGCGATGGGCGACGATGAATGAGCGGATTCAGGACTCTTGAAGTCCCAGACCGTGAAGTTAACCGTCTCCGTCCACTCATTCCGCGCACGCTCCGTGGGACAGTGTCGAGTGATGCTAAGTGGGGTCAAGGTCACACTGGAGGTGGAAGCCGAGTTTTCTGCGTCCTGATAGTTCATTTGTATTTGAGTTATCGAGAAGGAAAGAACAGTGGAAGAAAATGTATTGATACGAAGTGCTTTGCGCTTGGCATCTCCCCTGAGGATGTTTGTAACCCCAGAAGAATGCTTATATCACAAGACTACAGACAGCCAAATTTATAGAACTTTCTAGAAGAAGCTTGTATTCTGTACCATTTCTGGTTGGCCGATCCCCGTATTAGTGCACTTGAGGTGTGTCAATACTTTCTTTGCTGTCCATGTTACTTTAAAAGATGTAAATAGGCCGCGTTGGGGCAGTAAAGACCTCCAACGTGGAGTTCTTGCCATTTTTTGCTCTTCTGGATGGAATAGCAAGTAGTCAATAGCCTTATTCTCCCATTCCAACTTCTCAATCATGAGTTAACGAGCTCGCCACGAGGGTGTCACATAAATGACGCTCCCACTTCCTTACCTAGGCTTGTGTGTCACACGTATGTGACACGTTTATTTGGAAGGAGAGAAGGGAAAAAAGGCCATATTGTCATGCTAGAAGAATCGACCACCTGCTACCACGTTTTTCGTCTCGTACAATCCAACTATGAGAGCAGCCTGGCTAACTTATCGAAACTGCCGTTTTAGTGATACAAAGTGGTGTCAAGACCAATAGAGTTGTCTACAAGGATGAAAGATGCTCCCCAATGACAGCACCTGGCATCTAAAAAGGGCTCTTTTCACTGACCACACCTCCTACAGACGGTTACTGCTGCAAGAATCAAATATTTTTATTTGGTAAATAGGAAAAAGATGAAAGCCAAAGTCAAGTTCCCCAACCAAATACTTAAGAGAATCAGGGTATCTTTATTTCCCGACGAGTGACCACTAGTTGAGTACTGATGAGAAGATGGCTCCATTCTCGCCTATTTACAGTATTTTGCCTGGTCCAGGCCCCACAAGGACTACTGGCGCACGTGCAGCCTATCCATAAGTGATGTTGGGCAAATAAGGGAACTGAGGTAAATTACGAGTTTCAAGACGTTCGAGATTGTTTGGGGATTGAAAACAAAAAAGAGGGCTTCTAAAGGATCAAATCAGGAAAGATATATAAGGTGGCAGACACTCCTATGCGAAAAATGACTTTTAGGGGAGAAAAATATAGAGAAGATCGATGTCAATGATGTTGGTGATAAGGACCTGTTGAAACGTCATCACGGTTGATTTGACCCGGAAATTAGGGGTTCGTATGACCAAAACTATACAAAAATATCATTCAACATTATCTCCTCCCGTCAGGCAGTGCATTATAAAGTCTCCCATCATCACCCTCTGTCTGATGCTGGATAAAAGGATAAATAAATATGAGGGAATTTCAGCCTCTACTTCGTGCGTTCAATGTAAGATTAATGCGCTTAACAGTGAATATGACGCCACAAAGCCAAGATGACGACCGAAACCGTGGACTAAAAAACACGCGACATCAAAAACGCAATTAAAATAAGCATGCCTTTGCGTCGGCACTTCAAGTACCTCATGGACTGCGCAAAAACAGACTTCATTCAAAAGTTCCTTTCGATGCAAAATGTTATTCCTGTTGAGAAAAGTAGTTGTGTTATCATTTAATCTCAACACTTTACAGGACATTTCGCATATTTTACTTCAATTTGAACGTGTCAACTTTGACTGCACATCTAATAAGCACAAATCACTCCTAAGACCTTTGCTACCAACGTCACATATAAGTGACAGCAAGATTGTTCACCTAATCCTAGCGTCACAGATATGTGACATGCATTCATCACTGTATCACCACCGGTCGCACCAAATCACGTGTAGCTAAACAGATTGGTGGAAGTACTTATGGTTCTGTGTCCCCAGTTTTAGAGGTGTATTTAAACCGGTTAATCGGGGATTCGTGACTACAGTTGGGCTTGAAAACCTTCCAGATACAAAGGGGACTAAAGGCAGGATCTTCGCTGGTGTCTAGAGGGTGACTCAAATTCACCAGAATGAACGATGCAGAAGAAAAGTGACTCGAGGTATGGAGGAAGATGCAGAAAACATCAAATTTGAAGTAGTTAAACAAGGGCTCACTTGAACGTCTTGACCTTCTGAACGGAGAAGGGCTTTCAGCAGACTGGTTTTGCCCACTCCTCGTGATCCAATTAACATCAAACGAACTTTGTTGTAGGGCCTTGAGCTGAAAAAAGGGAAAAATAGCAATTCAAAAAGGGCTTACGATAACTTATAGTATGAGCAACTCAAAGAGAAGTAGAGAGTGAATTCCCCTTGCTTCTGATTAAAGAAGCACGATTACATTCAACGATGTGTGGACTATTTGAAACAAGAAACCGGCAAGGTGAAAAGATCAGGGGAGATAGACAGATGGGCTGAATGAGTAATGAACGAGGGAAATGAGCTGAACTGTAGCATACCTGCGCGGCAGCGACTTGAGGTAGTCCAACACTGTCTTGGTGTTAAGGATCGGCATAGCAGGAGACGTGGTGTTATTAGCAGTACCGGCGGTGACTCCATCCGTGAGAGTTGACAGGAGTGGTGACTTTCCAACACGTCGACGCTGATTAATGATGGCGTGTCGACTGCTCTTGCGAACAGCGGTGTCGTCACCAGCTCGGATCTCCCGCACCAATCGCTCGTAGGCGGGTGTGTTGAAGAGAGTCAGAGATTTTAACTTGCCTAGACGCCATAGATCTGGAGGTAGCTAAAATAGAAAGCCTCAAGTGAATGTCACACCGTTTAATTTGATGAACTGGCTTAAACACTATTTTTCGACCTCCAGTGAATCAGGTGATCATAATGGTGATACACGGTCCCTCCTTTGGCCTCTTGACCTCTTTTTAAATCCTGTGACATCCCCAAGGGCTAGCTCTCATGTCTCTCATCTCTTCACTGGAATACAGAAGCTTTTGCTATTTCTATTAGGCATCAAACTGAATCGACTGGTTACGATGGAAGAAAGACGCCTGATGTAAATAACTGAGTCCACAGCGGCTCGATAGAAATGCAACACACCTCGGTCAAACTTGTGCATCCATCCAATTCAAGGGAGGAAAGCTTCTCCAGTCGACACACAGCCGATCCCAGACTGATTAAATTTGTATTTCCGGACAAATCAAGACTTGCCAACTCTGGAAACCATAGCAGCGCTTCTCCTCCGCTCTCATTCTGCAAGGAAATTCAAAAAAATGCGCGATAGTGATGATGCAAAGGATGCTACTTAAAAGCTGTGCGAGTAGCACAGAGAGTTGGTCAACTTCCACACCTAGTAAGAGAAAGTGCCAGTCTGAAGAAACACTTTGAATAAGAAAAAAGGAAGTAGGGGATATAAATCGCTGCAAGAATGGCTAAATATCCCCCTATTAACAACATACACCGTGAGAAGAGACTGGGTTGAAAACGGAGATACAGTTGCCTCGAAGGTTGAGGTGGAAAAGGTGCTTCAGTTGACCATCCAAAATCACCGAAGCTTTCTGCGCCCCGACGTTTGAACTAAAACATATCAAAGAAAAACACATGTGAAAATCTTGTTTAATTTAAGATTTCGTAGGCGGAGAAGAAGCAAATAGGCCAAAATAGACACGTAAGAGAGGAGGCTCCTGTGATATAATTACCAAACACCTTAAACTACTCACGTTTGGAATCCTCCTCCTGCTTCACCACCATCGCCTGCATTTCGTCCACCCGCCACAGTCGAGATGCGATTGTTGGAGAGATCTAGATGAACAAGATTAGGCGGAAAGAGGGCAGGAGGGGGAAAAGGTCCAGTCAACCGATTCCCACTGACATCCAGGCTGGTCAGAGCAGGTGCCAAGTGGACCAGACCTACGCCATCCTGCAAACCTTTCTCATCGCTCGTCTGACGAGTTGAGGTAGGCTCAGCGAGTGGAAGGCGAGGAAGACGGTTGCCTTGGAGCCAGAGGTGCAGTAGACCCCTATTCTGATGACCCACGGTGCCGGGATCATCGATGATGACGGCGGAGGCTGTGAAAAGTGCGTGCCTTAGAAATGTGGGTTGGGTAGTAGATTGATTGGAAATAGCCAAAGATACTTTGTAATAAAAAGTTACAAAATGCATGAAAAGTCCTGTGAAAACAGATAATTAGGGGTATTGTGAAATAGGGTTTCATATGGTGACTGGAGAACTCACCGGAGCTCGGAATTCCAGCAT
The DNA here is from genome assembly GCF_000524195.1 of Echinococcus granulosus. Taxonomy (NCBI): domain Eukaryota; kingdom Metazoa; phylum Platyhelminthes; class Cestoda; order Cyclophyllidea; family Taeniidae; genus Echinococcus; species Echinococcus granulosus. The sequence goes on from NW_020170485.1 coordinate 112,127, forward strand.
CTTTGGTGCAGTTTAGCATGGTGATAAACTGAATACTATTTGGAAGGTGTGGCAGACAAGAGAGATCCCTTGCTCTGTTCACGTCCTAAAGGCAAGAGAAATTGTAGTGACATTAAACTCGATCATCTTCGCAATGAGATTCAAGTCCATCATTCTCTCATTCATGCCTCAGTGGCGGATGATTTCAAAGTGCTCAACTACCACAGTTTGCGACACGATGACCAGCGTCGAAGCGTGTATAACACAACAGCAAGCGTCGAGAACAACGCTCAAAATTGACTCACCGGGTCAGGAGGTGATTCAGATCGGAGCACGGCCGCACTCAAAACCTCCTCAATTGAGGCTCGCGGCAGTTCAGTGAGGCTATTCGCACTCAGATCGAGACACTGCAACTGTCTGGCCAGCCACATTTGTCGCGGCACACTCCGCAATTGATTACTACACACTCGAAGGATGGATAGACGAGGCGCGAAAGTCACTCCACCGAGAGCTCCACCATTAGGTTTGACAACTCCGCTCTTTGCGCTGGCCAATCTATCGCGCATAAGGGGAGTTCCGCCTCCTTCATTAGCTCCAACCACAACACCAAAAATCCAAGGAGGAAGAGTGATGAGAGCATTATTTGACAGATCTAGGCGGGTCAAACTCGGAGCTAAGGTTGTATTTGCGGTGAAGACCGACGCCAGTGAAGCAAAATCAGGAAGCGCTACGATGTCATTGTGACTGAGATCCAAGTCCTGAGACCAAGAAAAAGGAGTGAAATGGTTTTTATTAAGTCTACAAAAAGCACTCTCAAAAGACTACTACCTGTAAATGAGGTAGCTGAGTGAGTAAACACATGGGTATTCTGGAGATGGCATTGTTTGAGAGATTGAGTTTGGTGAGAGCCTCTAGGGATGACCAGGAGAGCCAATCAGTGAGAAGGGTGCTAAAAATGTCTGGATCTCGAGCATCAGCATTGAGGTGTTGACACAAGAGACGGTTGGACCAGTCTATCAGCGTCTTATTGGTTCGATGGTGCTGTTGAAAGAGCAAACCCCCAACTAGGTTGTAGCGTTGAGAATCTAAGAGATAATGCAGAAGGGCGTTTTCGACGGATGCCTTTCGAGTTTGAACGGTGGAGAGGAGACAAAGCATTTTTTTGGCGAGCTTAAAGGTTTAAGAAAAGAAATCAGATAGTATGATGCACAAAAACAGGAATAGAATGGCCTTGGGCAATCAGCACCACGGTACTCTTTATTGGGGTCTCTGCCGATTTCCCCTCCTCTTTAACAAGCCCTCATGTCAGAGAACGTGGATTGAACTGGGTGGAAGTGATTTCGACTTGTCTTCTACACAAAACGAGCTCATCTTGATCACATAGGAAATGAGAGTCATAGGAGCTGCCAGGCATTTCGCGTGCCAGTAGATGACAGACAAAAATTTGAAAGACCCCATTTACGTAATGATATACTTGGTCTTCGGTTCAGGTTCATAACCTGCCAGACCCTCTGCTAGGACAAGTGAGCCACTTCCCCCCGTATAGAGTCTCGTTGGTTACCTTCTGGGATCTAATCAAAATAAAGCGAATACCAACAAGGGGAAAGGAATAACTGGTTTTGTTAATCGCCTCGGACAAAGTTGATAACACCCACCAAAGGTCCTTCGACACTCAAATGGTCTAGGCAGCAAGCCAGACCAGCTGGACTGCAGAGGAGACTTGCATAGGCCTGATTCGCCAGTGGTTGAGCCTCATCAGTGACTGAATCTGATTTTATCGTGGAGGCATCATCGTGGTAACAGATGGTGGAGACGGCGGCTTCTGTCAACCAATCGGCATAGTCCTCTGGGGCCTCCTTCACGTAGGTCAGGAGACACTCGACCAGTTCTGTGTTTCTGCAGCAGAGGTAGGTGAGAGATTAAATTGAGTACACAATTTAATGAGTTTTTGTGTTAATTCAATCGGCCTGGGCTTGAACAATTTTCAAGGACTCGGGACATCAAAGTTTGGAGCTTAACCAATTGGTAATGTTAGGACCGCATCTTAGCAGAAACAGAGATCTCTCACCCCGTTATAATCGCTAAATGAAGCGCATTGAAAGAAGCATCGAGGAAGTATTTGCTACCGCCACTACCGCTGTCGTTGTGTTGGATAGGTAGTACCACAGAGTTCGCTCCATCTTTCAAAAAGTGCCACTGAAGATTCACACTGCGAAGAGCCTCCACCATAGAGATGGACTTCAAAGATGCTGAGGCTGACGATGCCATCACAGGAGATTCCTCCACCCCCACCTCCTCCTCCTCCACCTCTTCATCCTCATTTCCGACGCTCGGGTAGTCAAGAATAGCACGAACACAGTCAACGTGGCCGTAGAAGGACGCTATGAGGAGGGCTGACAAGCCGCAGTCTTCAACGATGTCCAAACTGGAATGCAGAAAGAGATGCTGGTAATCAAAAGCCTTCGTGCTTTATCGACTCAAGAAAATATTATTTCATCTCTTCATTTAGCCAACAGCCGAACCATTTCTAGCTCATATTCATTGTGTCCCACATTACTGCGTGCATCCGCATAACAATTTGTCGACCCATCCGCTCATCAATGTTTGATTCACTCAGAAATAACCCATTCCTGAGTCCCTCCATTCGTCTATTCCAAATCTAGTTGCCTACCCTCTCTTCCATCTACCACAAGTACACGCACCTTCTAACCCATCACGGATCCATCCAACCATATTACATTAAGTCTACCTAAACCTGCTTGTCAATGTCCCAATCCCTTTCTGAATCACTTGTTTATCTGTTAATTAAGGTCGTCAATCCCCTTCTCCGCCCGTCGCCGCCTTGTCGATGCTTTTCTCTTATGCTACCAAGTAAAAGGCCTAAATGTGAATAAGACTTAATTAAGGAGCCATCTAGAGATAAACCCACCTTAAGAGAGACTTAATTACTTGAGTAATTAAGTATTACCGACTTGATTTGATGGTGATATTATATTCTAAGCCATTTGTGGTTGACATTTGCAGTGCAATTTGGTAATGATAGCTGGAACAACTATGCACTTGACTTGCTCCTCACTCATCTCTACTCAGGCTGTCACCTAGACAACTTATCTCCCGACTCCTCTAAACGTCTATAATACCTCCGATTTGTCTACATTTAGGTCATTTACAACTTCTGTCAATCTTTCATCCATCCCTACCTCACTTACTCATTCATCTGTAGTCTACTTCCAGACTCGAGTGTCTCAAAACTCCTTTAGAAGCCAAGAGAGCACCACACAATGAATTTTATCAATCTGTCAGTCTACTAATTCCAATTTAGAAGAATGGAGGAGCGGGAGGACGAAAAAGGGGTAATAAGAGGGGATTCAATCGGAATAAAAAAGTGAGCATTTCTTACCTCACGTTGTTTGAGGCGAGAAGAGCAGAAAGCATCTCAAACCTGCCAAGAGCGGCCATCAGATGCACAGGCAGGATGCCTCCAGCGCTCGGTAGCATCAACAAGTGGGGACCCACCTTGGAAAAGCAGGGAAAAAGATTAATCGAGTTGTAAATGAGGCCAAAAGCTACCCTTTTTAGACGGCTCACATAAGATAGGTCAAAAACCTCCTAGGTTGATCAACTTAGGGGAGCCAAATCTTCCCATTATTCCTGCTTCAAAAGATTTAATATATGAGAACTTTGGGGAAGAACCCTTTCCGTCAGTAATTTAAATAATATGCAAATCAATTCTTGCAACATAAAGTTGCTTTTGATAGCTAAAGGTACCTTTAAAATCTGTAAATGATATCAGTTTTCTGGTAGTGGTCTTAGTTATTTTTCCAACGAATGGTCTTGGCGTGATTGTTTACCAAGGACTTGGTTATTCATTAGTATACAGTAACCAAAGTAACCTAGTTGACGAGTGATATTCAAATAAAGTTGTCATTTTTCTTTATCAACCAAAAGGGCAAAAAATTTCCCTTATTCTTAATCCTGACTGACCAGTTTCAACTGAAGGAGTCTCAAGCACCACTATTTAAATGCCCTCTGCCAGACAACTAACTGATTGGAATACAGTTACTGCTTAAGTTTAAAACAATCTTGAAGAAATACAGAAAAAGGAATCGGAAATATGTATTGAAAACCCCCTTAAACACCGAAATTTCATAAACCAACTCCGTTTTCAGCCAATCGTAGCAACCCAACCATTTGCCGCCATTCTGATTGGTTCCCTTTAACCAATAAACAACTGATAACGTAACTTTCCAAATGCACTGCCACTATTGATCAGGCCAATATAAAAACGCCTTGATCACACCACCTATTCATCCATGTCGCCTTCAAGACACACCACTAGCTGCTATTTCATGTGTGTGCTTGATTCATTGTCGGCTTAACGCACGTATGCCACTCCACACAAGCAACCTGTCAGGGCAGTTCTTACCGACTAGTCACTAAACAATCACCTCCGCATCAAGAATACTTCAGTTTCACTAAGGTGGTTTAATTCCATTTAGTCATGATTTAATCATACTTGAGATTATTTAAGTACGTTAAATGCGAGATATTCTAACGGCTAAAGCGAGACCACACTAGCAAAAATGAGAGTTAAAGCAGTAAAAAGCTCTGGTTTCGCAAACAGGTCTTAAAAGCCGTCTTAGAGAGTTGGTCTGCATGGAAAGTGCTTCAAGGAAGAGGAGCATACCAAGAGTAGCGATAGTGCTGAAATAGAACATGGCGCGCCGAATTTGTAGAAATGTGCCAAGAAGTATGCATTTTATAAAAGCGGAATTCCCAAACAAATTGCGACTTATTAAAAAATACCATACATTTTACCATCGACTACATCAAAAAATAAAAGCGTTTTAGGAAACTCCCTGATCTAACCAGCAAAAGGACCATGTGAACTTATTTCGCTAACTTATGATCCACTTCAAGCATTTGGCCGTCGAATTTCCAACCTTCAAGACGGGCAATACTACCAGAGGCAAGTAAATTATTGCTATTTTAAGTGTACACAGTAAGGTGAAGTTTTGCCATAACTTCGCACCTAGCGTCATTCCCAGGACGAATCGAGGTGTCAGGAAGTAAGTACGTTCTCGCGACACCAGTGAGACGCAAGCTTTCAGCAGAATTCCACTCTTGTAAAGTGCTTTGGTCCATGAAGGCAACAGCCTAGTTTCAGGCGCCTCCGTTTCTGCCACACCTTTATTTTCCGCTTGCCTTTTTTGGTCCGCATGCCATTGTTAATTGGTGAGAAAATATGGAGAAATACTGAAGCATATGGAAGATGGAATGAGACAGCCCAAAGTACGAATCGCCTGAAGAAGGCTTCCTAGCACACATTCAAGTCGCATTGAGTAGATGTAGGCAAGAAACTAGCAGAGAAACAATTGCATCTACAGCACACCAAATGCAAAGCAAATACACCTTCCAGGGTGGTGAGATGTGCCGGGGATAGTGAATTATGTAGGGGAGGGTCATTTGTCATCAAAAGTCATTTAGGAAGCAGTAAAAAGTAGCAGGAACACTTTTATAACTTACATGAAAAAAGTGCTGAACAAATAAATAGTTTCGCAAGTTTTACTTTCATTTGGTGCTAGAAAAAATGAAGAAGCTAAATAGAGTAAACAAATTGCTGCCGCTTAAGCACTTTAGAGAAAAAATATGGTGCGTTTCGCCCCCGGAAGAGTAGGCTCAAAGACGCTGCTATAAGTCAAGAATTAAGGGTGTTTCGACAAAAAAACAGTTTTTACACCTGGATGTCACCAGAGTTTAAGACTACCGAGAATTCGCCTAGAAATGACTACTAAACGTCAACATCGACAACCACCACCTTTCCTATTAGTAGACTGCAGAGGGCTTTTCTACAAAGGAAACCTTTACCGATATTCTCTGCTTATGCCCGTGTACCTAGAATAAGGCTTTAGAACAGAGAAACGCAGTCAAAATAAGCATCGTCTTGGTTCTGAATATGGAAAGGCCTATGGGATGAACCAAATGTAAGAGCAAGATGGAGCAACTTTGACATAAAAAAATCTATAACCTTTAAATGCGAAAACACACTACTAAGTAGATCAAAAAAAGCCATTTGACAAATAGGGCTTAAATTTATCCGAACTTTACAAAAGCTGAGTAATTCCGGCGAAAAAACCATTTAATTATATGAATTCAGAAGATCAACTAAAAATTCCAAACCTTTTAAACTTTTAATTAATTCAACTTAAGTGGTTGCTTTTTGACTAGACCTTGCCCTTAGCACCTCCGAGGCGGAGGATGCCCTGCGGGCCCTACGTGGTCACTTCGAGGGTTTAATGATTGGTTCCTCGCCACTGTGACCTTGAAACCGGCCAATGAGAATAGCAGCAGTCTCAGTGCAATAGAATACCTCGTTTTGTCGTACTCAGCATGACACCCAGGGTTCTCTTAATTTTGCGGCCTAGGTGTTAATAAAATTCACGCAAATTCAATTAAATGATGGAAATTCTTTAAAGCACTTCAAGGCTAAAATCATTGGGTTTTTTGCTTCCGCACCCACAGGTACGAAATCAGTGAAAATTAGTAAAATTGGCCAAATATGAACCACTCCGACAGCATCACCATCAAATAACAACTGTTCAAATTAAATGAGAGCGCGAGACACAAAGAATGGATAAGAATTCAGCACTTCAGCGACTAATGAAGACTATGAAGTGAATGAGTGCCAACCAGCTATTTTAAAAGTTGGATTCACGATTAGTTTATGCCTCTCGCCTTGAAACACATGACTGCAGCCGGTGGCTTTTACAAGGCGATGAATTCTTGAAAGTTTACATCGAACCGCGGCTTAGCATATTTCCTACCAAAGTTACCTGTTTATGTCATGTGTTCTCTATCAGTTTAGAGGTGGTAACTATAGTGACCAAATCGTGTGTTACAATCAGATTAGTTAAGTTTAATGCTAGTGAGATAGATATAGGATGTTCTTGAGTCGACAGTAATTAGATTTCCTTCCGTCATTAAGCAACAGTTTAGCTGGAAAATATAACAGACCTTGTTATATCCGAGTAACAAAACAGTCGGATGGGTAGCGAAAGTAGATTAGGTACCAACATCCTGCTCACGGACGTACCCAAATATCACTTGCTCTGGACTTCCAAGGAAACATCCTGGATCGGTCTGACAGTGATACAAAAACGGATTTAAGTGGGTAATTATTATCATACACCCGAAGATTTATTATAATAATAGGTGGTTGAGGTGAAACGACCAATTTGAGCCTCCAAACGCGTGAAGCCTTCCAACAAGATGGAATCACCGATCGTTCCGTACCCATGACCTTAAAATAAGTCAGCACATTTTATGCCTTCCTGGGTGGCTATCAAAGAGCAATTTTTCGCATTAGGTGCTCTAATCAAAGCTTTCAATTTTAGCTAACACTGCAACTACCTTAACCGAACAATGGGAGGAATAAGAGATTAATTAATGCTACTGGTGATCTCTAGATTAGCAAAAAATCCCCATCTTTAACCAGACACTTAAAAATTTAGTACTTAGGACTGCAACCACCTTGACTAGGCGACTGAAGACATCACCAGCCAGGAGATTCCTTCGAATCGCCGCTAGGAGAGGGGTGTCGTCTTTGGCGTGTAGAGCGACTTCCAACCACCTTGCTCCACTGGGGCCTCCAAGGCACCATTCTATAGGATTTGCGCGTTTCTCTTCCACTCTTCGATTAATACCATCAGCAGTGGGAATTGTCGAGGAAAGGTGACTCTTGGAGGGACGTGGGATTGCCTGCAGACGAAATCCAAAGTCCAAAAGCACGTTTATTATGGCGAAATCGCCCCTCTCAATGGCCCTGAAAGAAGCATAGGGGAGAAAAAAATGCCAACACGAGGCTCCAGCTATATGTTCTTATGAACCGCTAATATTCATGTGTATGATGAGTGGTAGTGCCCTAAGGGGAATTCGTCGCGCTCATGAAATCATTGGGCAAATTGGACTAAAAATAAAGTCAAAATAAAATGATCGGAAAACCCCTCTGGGATAATAATACTTACTAACAGACTGGCTCCTTCGTATATCGTCACTCACATAATCAACATACGGTTGAGATAGCGCTGAGTCAACTGAGCGGCTACATTCCGAGTTCGCCGAGCTAGAAGGTCGGTCTCAAAGATGGCCGCTTCCCCACCTACCCCACGAATTTGTTCCCCCACTGTGAAGATAGCACTCAACGCCTTTTCAGCACCCTCCGCGATCATATTAAAAAAATTGCGTCTAGACGAAATGCTGTGGCGTTGAAAAGATCCTGCAGAACTACGGGGACGTGCAAGAATTGAATCTGCTTCCATGGAGAGGAAGGTGAAGTCGTGAAGGTCTTCGAGTTCAACAGATTCAAGGTGAAAAGAGAGGTCAGTGTAGCTTCGGTATGTGCAGGTAGACGTAGTAAAAAGTTCCAAAAGGCTTTGAAGAATATCCGCATCACCGGAGACTGAAGCTTCTTCCAATTCTAACGAATGATCAGTACACCAAGTGGCCCAACTTACTTTGCAGGAATTTCGCTAAAGCAAAAACAAATACTCTAGCAACTTTAGCAATAAATAAGTGACAAGTCCAAAAATGGTATCTTTACTCACTCCAGGAGGAAATAAGAAGACAAGCAATGTCGAAAATAGCAAAATCAGATTCTGAGGTTGAACCAAAGAAGATATTCAAAGTGTCATGACAAGTAGATGGGCATCGTTTAGCACAGCACAAGGCTAATGCACCAGCAGAGAGGAGTATATCACAGGTACGCAGGTCTTTGGTGTGAATCGCACGATGCAAGATAGGCTATGGTTAAATTGTAGAAATAAAACATTTATTTGAAAACGATGTGCATTCAAGAAATCAAGTTGCAATGTGATTACGTACCACGCACAACCCGTCATAGTCAACCTTCTGATAAAAAGGAAAACCTGCAAGAATCGGTGCTACTTTTACTTTCTAACCTTTAGTTGATACCGCAGATTTGAGGAATTGATGTTTATGCTGGGAAACAGCCACATGGGAAACAAAGCATAGAGTGTCAACATTCTCGAAACAAGGAATTTTTTCTTCAAGTTCTGACCATAAGCCCTTCTCTATACAATCTGATAAAGCTTTATCCGCAGAAATATTCATTATTCTTAATCAACCAATAACTTCACTGACCCTGATAACCAATAAATTTTAAAAGTAAGGGTTCATGTTAATTTATATAAACTTTCAGTATTTTTCGGTAGTGCACCCTAAATGCACAAACTTTTTTTGCATTATCACCACAACTCACTTCTGTGCAATTTTATACACGGAGCGCATTGGCGGCTTTGCTAATGCACTCGTTGTTGCAATGCGATTTTGTCTATATCGGTATTCCTTATCATTTTGTAGCTGATAAAAAATACTAAAAATTTGTGCAGTCAATAGTTATTCAGATTAAGAGACCTTTTCAAAAGGGTTCTAGTCCCATATTTTTTTAAGATTTGGCCTAACTATCCTATCTTCCTATTCGGCTTTGGGTGTCTGCGCCGAACAAGTATTCCACGAAATTTTTTTTAATCTTTGTAATAAATTTGCACCACTAAGCTTGTATGCATGCCGCAAAACTAAATTAATGTAGAGTAGCTGAATCCAGCGTTTACCATCATTTGCAAACTAGATTAAAAAAGATTCACTGTTTTTGCGCCGGTCAAGACTAGATGATACATCTCGATATGAGCATTTCGAATCCCATTTGGTATTTGTAAGAGAATTGGTCTAAAACTGGGGCCAATCAGTCAATGGCAAGCCCGAAAATGGTTTTACGGGGCAGTTTCGGATCTGTTCCTTCCTGCAACTTTGTTCACCTTTATAGTACTGCCCACTATCCTATCCGTGATTCTATCAGCTAGTCGAGACGATGAGGAAGTATCGTCAATTCATGCAAGCATCGTTATACTGGTACCGTAGGCAGGACCATAATGGACCTTTCCAAATTGTTCGGCTCTGATGACGCTTTACTTGCAGGAGAAGAGATCGGAGTAATTGCCAGAGGCGAACGACAGGTTTAACGCTTCTGTTTAAGAACTCCGCAGATTTGGCTATCCGTGCGAAAAATGCTTCTTCCAAGACCTCAAGATTCTGTAATGAGTCACACACTTTGACCTGATTCAATTGCCACTGATATCAACGCGGCATGGTCACTTTGCTCCTCTACCTTCGTTATCGTACCCTTGGAGGAGTGGAAGACATCTTCAACCGCGTAATGTAGGACACTACAAAGAAAGTTTAATAGGGAAACCCGAGCTTTCCTCCCCGACAATGGATAATACCTTCGCAGTCAAGACCTTGACCCAATCTACCCGCTTGCCACCTGAAAAGGTGCGTTCAAACAAACACGTCTCACAATCATCATCTTCCACAACGCCGTGGGTGGTAGAAGCTAACCAATACCTACCCCCGGATAGATGACCTGACAACCGAATAACAACACCAACACCTAGCCGACCCAATTACTCACCCTCAGCCCTATCAGGTCCAACCGATTTAAACAATCCCCTCCAAAACCCTAGTACATGCTGGCAACATGTCAAAACACACATCCATCGACAGACAGATAACTCCACAAAGTCATCCACAGAGAGAGAGATATGGAGGCAAACTGTCTTATTTACACAGGGGAGACAAGGGGGGACTGCAACAAAATGAGTAGAGGTAGGTAAGGCGATGAGTTGAGCCGCATCACTATAAATGCATTCAATTCCCCTCCCTATTGCCCCAATTCGCCTCAGAAAGGGGGCGTGGCGGTAGCGGCAGCGGCGGAGGAGGCACGGAAGCGTTCAATCATCTGCATCGCCATCTGTCGATGACCCAGGGGGACACTCTCCGGTGGAATATACACCACAGCTCCATTTGCCTCAAGTCGTACTGGTCGCCCCTCCTCTGTGAAGAGGGTGTCGTAGAACCGAAATATCCGTCGTGGTCGATGTGTCGACGGCTGCGTTGGCGGTGGAGGTGGCACACGCCGTATGAAGATTGGAGAGGGTTGAGTAGGAAAGCGCGACAGTGACGGCGGTGGGGAAAGGCGAATTCTAGTCGTGGGGACAGTGATTGTGGATGGATGAGGAGGACGGAGGGGGTGCGGTGATGCGACATGGTTCTCTACCGAGGGCATCGATGTCTTTGGTTGAGATAGTGGTTGGGATTGCGTCTGAGTCTGTAGTGTCGGCGATGTTATTGACACCCGTGGTTTTGGCTTTGGCTTCTAAAATTTGGAGGAAGCAATTATCGTCACCATTATGGATCGACCTCAGAAAAAGTAAAAGCAGGAAAAAGAACGGTTGGTGAGGAATCGGAAGAAATCCAATGAATAGAAGGCTAGATAATGAATTGATGGATCCAGGATAGGTAGGTGGGTGACAGAATAACTAAGTAATTACGGCAATCAGCACGCTAGTACTGACCTCCACTGGCTTGGGCTGTCGAGTCTCGATGTCCTTGCGCAGCAGCAGCCCCGCCAGACGTTCAGAAGCGAGGCGATCCTCCTCATTGTCCTTTGCCTCCTCCTCCAGGGCATTCAAGGAGTCTGCTAACTCGGTCAATGAAGCCAGCGCCTCCTCGTGCAGACGCAGGAGTCGCATGGCGGAGGTGGGTTTTGACTCTGCTTCGACCTCCTGCTCCGCCGCTCCTGCTACCGCAGTCGCCTCCGCCCTCGACGTGCGGGCGGACTTCCGTGGTCGTGGAGTCTGTGATGAAGAAAGACAAATGATGGTGGAAAACCCCGATTTAATATTCGACCACACGGCCCAGTAAATAAGTGACTTAAAGAAGTGAGGTCAGTTTCAAAACAGAAAAGGACAAGGTAAGACAGCGAGTGCAGAAGGGCAAAGCAGACTCACTGAAAAATCCGATTTCCGACGTTTTTGAGGATTCTTCGACGGTTTAGTCTCAACCGCCTCCTCCTCCTTCTTCGGTTTCTCCACTTCCACCTTCACGACCTGCTGCTGCAACGCTGCCGTCAGCTGCGGATCGGCTTGGATTCGCTTCAACACTGCGTCTCCCAACTCTGCAGCAATTTGATCGACGACAGCGCGGAGGGTGGAGCAATCATCATTGCCGGTAGCGGTCTCCACAGTTACACAGGCGGTGGAGAGCTCGATCAACAACCGCCGTCCGGTTGCGAGGCGTGAGGCAATGTCACGTTGAAAGACGTAAAAAGATTCCAGATCGTAGACCACGGTGTCGAAGCAGTGACTCGTATCAACCTCGCTCTCGGCTGCTTTAGCGATCTGTGAGAAAGGCAATGAAGGGGACCGTACTTAGAACCCTAAAAAGGATGATGGATGGAAGGATAAATGAAAGGGCACAGACAACCTTCAGAAACTCAACTCATCATACTCAATGGCTTTACCGCAAAACAAACAAGGTGAAAAGTGCTCCGATTTTGGCACAACTTACTAACTCCCCAACTTCTTTAGCCTTTTTCTCCCCACTCGACTCCTCCTTCACCTTTCCGAAATCACTGATTTCGCCTCTATCATTGGTGGAGGTGATCGAACCATTCTTCACGTCCTTCTCTACTTTCGTAGTGATGATACCATTGCACCGCGGGAGCGCGGAATCTTTGATCACCGTCCCTGCTGCCGCCGCACTTTCCCCCTCTTCTTTCAATCTATCGACAGTGGGAGTCGTTTCGTCCTCACTAAGAGCTTCCCGAAAGGGTGTCGTACTACCGGTGCTAGCACTACTGCCATCGCAGTCAACGTCAGGGTCGTCCTTCTTCAGCACTCCGTTGGATTGAGGATTCACGCCTTTTCTTTCTTCCTCTTCAGAGTGATGGAGCTGAAGTGCGGAAACAGGAGTTGAATGAGACTGGCAGGAGACCAGGAATGATCGCGTTAAGGTATTAAGTCCTATGGGTTCCTCAGCATTCTATTTACACGACATCTCCGATGTCAACTTTCAAGGAATGAAGAAGGCAAGACACCGAACCATTTACTAAAGCTTAACTGGATTATCAAACAGGCAAAAAAGTTGAGTATTCGCGGACGAAAACATCCAACATGATCAGCGTAGGGTTAGGGCTGCACCTCACCGATTCAGGCAAGTTTGAATCCTCCTCTCCGTCTTCTTGGAAGAACTTGGGGGGATTCGGAGTGGGAGCCTCTGAGGTATTTGTGAAAGTTGTTGTGGATTCGGCCAAGGACGCAGAACTATCCACGACTCGCAAAGAGCTCCTCGAGGAATGGCCTCCAGCTAGAACCAGGGAAAAGTAAATGGGAAAGTGAATGCTCAGGGTTCAGAGAGGAATCGGAAATTTACACAGGTTCGACGAAAAAAAGCCAAATAATTAGCCACTCACTCTGCCTAGCATACACAGCCGACGCCGGGACTACACCACAACAGATCTTATTTACAAATGCAAAGTCTGCCAACTTCACGTCCATACTAGGTTGTGCCGGTTCCACCATCTTCCTTCGTTTTGCTTTAGCTTTTGTCCTCCCTTTCACCATCTTCGAATCCTTCCCGGTGCTTTGGAAGGGCTCCATGATGACCGTCAGACTGCGCATCTTCGATTTCTCCTTCTTCATTGCTTTGCGGTTATTGCTGCTATCTCGTTGCTTGCTACAACGGGCACCCAACACCTCCACCTCCCGTTCCATCAGAGTCAGGAGGTGGGAACGAACAAACTGAGCCAGTTTTGGTTCCATCCAAGTGGGCAGACGGCCCACCGCACCAGGAAGCGAAACGGGAGGATCAAGTGTTGGAGGTGGCGGGGGTGGACGGCACAAAGATGATGAGGAGAAATAATCGTCATCAATGATATCGGGAGGGGGAAAACGGTACTGCATAATACGCGGCGTCTCCGAAAGCAGTACCTCAGGAAAGTGGAAAAAGGTGAGACCTCGAAAGGCATCGAAGCCAATGCGAGTGGGACGTATGGTCCCCCAGTCGGGGGTCTTGTCCACGGAGGAGCGGAGGTTTTCACCCGAAGCAAAGTTGCCATTGGAAAGCTGGAGGTGAAAAGAAGTTGGGTAAACTTTTAAATTCATTTAAAAATTTATTCCCACAAAACGTGATCGAAGACATTATTCAGCATTCATCACCACCTTCCAAATAACTACTTAATCTGATTTGACAAAAAGGAGACGAAATGTAGGGAATGCATGGAGTTCCGAGTCTGGTTTTCCAGTCTCTCATTGGCTTTACAATAAAGCTACCCGTAAAACTTGATGCTAGGAGCTGCGCAAAAAGACAGTTACAAACAAACAAAAGCTTCGTGCAACTGCGGCAGCAAAAGGAATAAGCTACTCACCATAACACTGGAAGCAAGGGCAAGTAGGATATGAGCCTGCTGTTGGGCGGTCAGCTCGTGGAATCGTTTCTCTTCTAAGGGGCTTTGGTCCTGGCCGCAGACGTTGAAGAAGGCCTGCGAGATACCGTAACGCCGCTCCAACTGTCAATGAAAGGAGGAAAGAGGCAAAGGTGTTATTCAAATGTCCATCATTTTCCAACGGGGTACATTCTTCTATACTCACTATACCAGAAGTTTCACAGTGACACTTGTAGTTTATCCAGTACTGATGACTTTAAGGAATGAATGTGGATGTACGAATAGCTACCTGGGGCCATTGAAGTATCTATTGAATCACTTCCACGACATACCCGAACAGGATCTTCCATCCTCTTCTCCGTAGGCATGTCCTGATACAAGTGAGCGAGTCGTTCGGCCAGCCGCCGCTCCCACACCTCGTATGGCGGCACTGCCAACGTCTTTACAGTATTTATATGCGAGTTCTGCAGCCGCCTACTGGCCAGTCGCGTACTCTCCTCACCTGCTTCTCCTGATCCCTCCGCTTCATCCTCCTCTACCAACGTCGCCGACGCTGATGATGTCAATCTGGTGTTCAGCGCTTCGCTCCGCTGTTGTTCCTGCTTTTGGTTAAGAGCAGCAATGGCACCGTTGACGGTCTCCCGCTCCCGCGGGGTGTGAAGGAGCCTAGAGATGCAGGCTGAGAGGCAAAGGGATGCCTGAGGAGCAGCACACATGCCCAATTCGAGTTCGATGAGAGAGAATTGACGAGAGGAGGTAGAGGAGGAAGTGGTTAGAGGTAGCATGGCAGACTCCATAGCTGTGTCACCATGGAAAGCGGCTGCAACATCGTGAAAGAGCGTGGTCCCCACTGCCATTGCTTCGCTGAATTTGAGGAAGGGATCCATCAGCCAGAGTAGCTGGAAGGCTTCTAGGAACTGTGGAAAGTAAAGAATGGTGAGCGACCCGTCGACTAATAAAGATGGTTGTAACTGACTCAGTGTTACTTAATTTGCTTTATGATGGATCTAGTCTTCAGCACTACCTTCTCAGACAGATCCTTCTACCTCAGTCCATTTGATCGATGCAACTGATCTAAGTCAACGACCGAAAGAGTTCACTCTAACATTCATGTCTCTGACTCGTGGTCCCAATAAATCCACCAAAGATCTTATTTTTGCACCCAGACTAATTCATACTTGCTGCCTCTCACGAGTGATGGCTACGCGATTGATCGGGGTCACCGAGATCTTGAGATACATCAAACCAATAGAAGACGCGTGTCCTCTCGTCGAAGCGTAATGGCGTAAACAACCAAAGGACCACTAGAAAGAAGGGAGCAATGGAGAGCAGGAGCTGCTGAAATTGTTCTCCTTTCAAATTATTTGAAATGACTTAAGAAAATTCATGCGCCAAACGTTAACAATTATTTGCATAGGGGAGGGGGGGGGTATAAATAATGCCACCGACAATCACTCGTGAAGATTCTGGTTATCCGTTGATAATGCCACCAGAACTGAGGTCTGAAACGACGAAAACTAAATGCTAAATCTTTATTGAAGGGAAGTAGGTCGACTCTATAGTTCTAATGGATGAATAAATGGGTTAGCTTCGGTGCTTCAAATGACTTATGAAGATATCAAAATCGCTACAAAGGTTCAACCAGTCCTCGTTTAAAACGCATTCGTTGTAAAAGCGTCATCGTAGGAGTTGTTTTCAGTTGTCAAGAGCCAAGGGATCGGTATAAGAAGGCGCAAGCCTAAATCAAGCAAACTATGACAAGGCAGTATCACGACAGCTGAATTCTACGGAGGGGAAGACAAAATCGAATATCAGGAGAGTCAGCAAAGAGGCGAGTGAAGAAATCAAATCCGAGGTATGGCGAAATAGAGAAGAAAAGCTGAAGAAGGTAACGAACCCAGATCTGAAGGATGAAGAGCAGCACCAAAGACAGTACTGAGTCGTTGAAACACTTACTGAAAAGGGGTAAAGTAGCCAAAACAGATTAATCAAGACTCAAAGGACTCATAAAATAGAGGAAACAATCCATCGGTAAGGGAGTGAATGAAAGAACCGGGGACAGGGTTGCTCTGTGATAAAATTTCTTGAAGTCAAGACCAGAAAAGTACGACGAGCATCGAAGTGGATGAAAGTGAGACAGGGTCTCCACCAGAGAGACCAAAATATGAAAAATTAACTTCCAAAAAGTCTCAAAACA
>NW_020170485.1:128701-134892 GCF_000524195.1 Echinococcus granulosus
AACAACGATCCTATTTCAAGTAACATCCACCAGGTGTACTCTCTCAGTTGAGAAAGAAGTTTTCAAAAAACCGGCTATCTAATATCAAGCTCCTGCCAGAATAAATTGATCGCAAGGCGCCGCAGAAATCAGACCAAAAACACGCATCTAGGGAGCAACTCGGAATAATCAAGCTTCAGTAATCTACCTCTGGAAGCACAAGCAGCAAATGGTCAAAAGATTTGAAAGATGTAAGCTTAAGACATAGTTTTGCAGGTTGACAAAACTCACAGCTGAAACACAGGACCTCAAACAACGTGGGCCCGAAGACCCCCGTAGAAGAGCAGACTTTGAAGGTATGAAAAAAGAGAAGCGAGGAAAACTGCCAAAAATGAAGACAGTGCAGCACCAGAAAACTAACTTTGGTGACGTAAAAAAATTGCCTATTTCAAAACAGGAACAGACACGATACCAGGAAGCAATAACGAGCATTCAACCTTCAATAGCCACAATTGTTGCCAGTCAATTACAGTCGCATTAAACATAAAAAGTCAGGATAGCTTAAATTAATGAGATCAGCCGCCTTCCAAACTTCAGAAAATTGGAACAGGAGGAAAAATCCCGCGAATAAAAGAAAATGAAAAGGGCTTGAATTTGCCGAAGCTAGTTTCAAGTGTCAAAAAGGTAAAGTATTAACAGAATAACAGGAGAATTGGTGAAGAGATAGCTGCTACGATTCGAAGAATTCACGCCTAAAACACTGAAAAACGAGGTGGCAATAACCGACCAGTTCTTGCAAGATTCACCGAAATCAGGTCTGAAGCATCACTCGTGAGTGCACGGAACAATGTGGACCCTAGAAGCCTGATATCCATCAGTACTAAAACATAACCAGAGTAGCTATAAAACGTGGAAGATAGTCACCTTCAATGCAGTGAGTAGGCCACAACAGAAACAGGCACCAGAAGATAGAAATGCCTACTTGAGGACACTTTCTCAGCTGAGATAGATGCGTCCTAGCCCGCGTGTTCGCTTGCCACCAATCCTTCCAGCTAGCCACCAAGTCAGCTTCGTGCTGTCGGCGTTGCCACTCGGTGAGCCGTGCCACCAATAGAGCGTAACTATTGGCATTGGTCACTGGTAGACCCGGCGACGCCTCGTAGAGGAGGGCGGTGGCGGAAGTGGCAGAGGAAGGGCCAGGGGCAAAGCTCGTCCCACCTCCACCACTCTCCTGGAACGGCATCGAATGCTCCAACTCCTCCATCAGTCCACGTACAGGGTGAGAGATCTGTGAATCCAGGTTGCCACCATAGTGGCGAGTGCTGGCACGACGACGAATTGGACCTGTGTGTACAAGCGTTTATGCTAAAAATAAGTGCTCAGAAATAGGAATTATCGGTTGAAACGCGGTACTGCGCGTTAGAACCAGAAGTGATTGCTGAACTAAACCACCAATACTAACCAAGTGGTATAGCAGCAGTGACTCAACCATCCAAATATCAGGAGCTGAGGTCGTTATTCCAGTAAGCCTGAAAATAATTGGCTGGCATTACACTACAGAATGTAAGACAACAGCGGTAATACGTCGCTAATGCTACAAGTGATATTCTGTTATGTAACCGCAGGCTGGAATCACCAGGTGATGTCTATTGCAATCTGAAAATGAGACAATTACATCACTACAACCCAATATTTCGATAACAAAGTGGGCTACGGGACTTAATGGTGCTGTTCTGAGGCACCTGAGATTTAACGAAAGGTATACCACATTGCCAGTACCACTATTATAGCATCCCGGTAGATACCCCCCTCTAAACCTGTAGGACATAAAAAGCCTTAACTTCACTGGCAGTTCTAAATCACTTTCTAGCGTGACAGCTAAAAAAGCTCGATATTGACTCCTTTACCATAGAAACTCCAGGTGCTAGCACGAGAATCGATGCCAGTGTTTGATCTGACCCAGCAAGCGTCGAAAAGTTGGATACCCACCGAACCCTTCATTTCAGGTAGCAAGTCGTGAAAAGCCTGACTGATTGAGGATAAAGCTAAGTGATGCAACACATTATGACAGATTATGAAGCATGAAGTGTCCGGTTGACAAGAGGATGTAGCTCTTGAGTACAACTCAAAGCAGAGATGAGAGCGAAGCACGTGAACAGTGCTCAAGTGCTGACGATGACACGGCCTTGTCATTTTGGCATTAGTGGTATGGTTCAGTGAATCCATGTCACATAGATCTAAGCACCAACATCAGGAATGCCCCCTTTCAATGCTTTTTCAAACTACGCTGAAGATCAACTGGTCAAATTACTTGTCGAATAACGCAAAATGACTTAGTTAGGCTGATAACGATAATCAGAGCTTAGAATCTCAAGGCATTCATCTACCTCGGTCGTAGCTTAGTGTCATATATGTGACACTCCGATGTTCTTGCCAACCTGTCACATATACATGGGTAACACCGTTAAAGGTATTTAAATCGGAGAAAAAGGAAATAAGGGCCAATAAAAACAGTTGATGTTACATTGGAACAATGAAATATCTGGACTACAGTGGTCGAGTTCCCAAGAAACCCTCGTGGCGACAGTGTCAAGGGGTCATTTTCAAACAATCCTACACTCAACTTCGGGGAAATCATATAATTCAAAAGGACATTCTCATTCTAACCAACAATTTGTAAATACTATCAACTCTCAGACTCTCGTAAACAGGTTACTTAAAATCACACTTTCGGACGATATCAGCCGATCTCATTCCCCGAATTCGAACAGCAACATTGAAATCCACTAGGCGTAACCAGGAGAAAAACAATCATGATAAGTAAAGATAACCATATTCAAGAAGAGATTTCATCGAAAGTCTTGCCAAGGAAAGGATGGATGCCAACTGAAAAACAACTATTCAAAATATACCGATAAATATAAAAGCGCAGAGGCAGATACAAGTAACAAAGCACCTTTATATAGCGTAAAGTTAGAAACACCTAAGAGCACTTAAGGAGAGATTGGGAGAAAATGATTTTTTATTTCACATGCTTTAACGCGCTCACAAATGGCAGGACGGTGAAGCACCGATTGGGGTCGACGGCTCAGGGACTAACTATAATGCGTGAGCAAGCCAATCGCCATGGCCGTAGATCCAACTGAGCCGCGTAAATCGGCATAGCCCAATGTGCAAACTCAAATCCATAATGATAACTCGACTGCACGGGGCTAGCGCTTCCACCTTTTTGGTAATTCCAAGGACCCAGAAGTGAAAATAGGCTAATCTGATGAGCACAGGTTACAGTAGACTCCCCACTCTTGGCACCGGCAGGGGTTTGTCGGCGACAATTTATCCTCTACTGCTCGTTTAATCTTCACAGCCATTCAACACATTTCTGACGACGGCCCAACAATAAAAGCATTACGCCTGATCGTATCTCAGATTCGTCTTACACATGGCTCAGTTTCAGGATGAAAATGTACAATGAAAAAAGAATTTCTGATACAAATCACCAAATAGAAATGCCCACACCGCGTCTGCGTTTTGAGCTATCTTCGCTACTATTATATAGGTTCACAAGGAATTTAAAAAATTTAGCGCAATGTCCTCCAACACACACCTAAATCGAAGCGAACAAAGATGACGACGAAGTGTCCAGAATCGAGAAAATCGCAGCTTTAGATGAGTCCCTGTTCAGGAAATAAGCGGCAGTTCATGAATATGATTCAGAGTACAACAAACAAGAAAGATGGAAGTACAATTTCACATCTTCACGACGGCCGGAAATCTCGTTGGAATTGTTGAGGATGCCTAGAAAAGTCCAGCGCCTCAGAGACCAAAACCAAATGAAGCAAACTTGGGAGGTAAAGATAAAAAATTGAACATTTGAATAGGGTCAACCAATCAAAAAGCACACAGACTTGATCAACCTCAAATACGTCCTGTCTTAAACGGATCAGTTCACCAAAATAAAACACACAAAGGCACACGTACCGTTGTCGTTGGCATCATGGTGCGTAGACCCACACCCCAGAGTCGCATAGAGGGACGTTTTGGCCCGTAACTCCCTGCAGATGAACAAGCACAGTAGGGGAGGATTTGGGGATTATTCCTACCAGAAAGGTGATAGTAATGGAAGAAGGGCACTCACTGAGGGAGTAGCTGCAGTTTCTGCTCAAATAAAGTCTCCAATTTCTCCGCGATTCGGCCCATACGCGAGGAGACACCGTTGTAGCGAAAGCAGTTGACCAAGATAAGCCGGAAGTCACAAACAAATTCTTGCAGGCCGGGGTACTTATTTCGATCCAATTTCTCCGAAACTGAATGTCCAAAACAAGCAAGGCGAGAAGTGGGAAAAGTGACTGAGTTAGGTTAGGCTGCAGAGAACGAAAACTCACTCTTTCCTAGCCACATTGGGAAGCGTACGATTTCGTCATATTTTGGAAGATCTAAAGCTTGAGCATCAATCCGATACATGAATGGCAATGCGATATTGGCATTGGATGGAGACATGATGTAGTTAAGAATTTGGCGAGCTATTGCTAACTCTTCTGATAAATCTGCGGAATGGACGCCGGCCATGACTGAAAAAAAGTAGAAGACTTATTAGAAAAATGCGCTATACAATACTTTCTGATGTAGATTACCCCAATGACTACACCTCAGTATTCTAATCCAACATTCGCATTTCATTCCCTCAATCCTCATGAACTGCATGAGTCTTAAGAAATAACGTAAGACTTCAGTAACAGCAGACTGTCAGTTGAATGACTATCGGATAGGGAAAGATCGATGAGACCCAGACGCTTCTACAATGATCCTATACCACGACCGGTAAGGAAAACAAAATAACCACGTTGTTGCATTCTGCAACTTTGCCGTTAGTAATGCTTATGAGAGGATAGATGGGATTAAAACAAAAGCGGACAAACTCCTTAGAAAACCGAAAAGGCCTGCGCAGGAATCTCACAACGGAACAAATAATGCCGAATTGAGTATGCGGTCAAAGTTGTGAATGAAAGGTAAGACCAACGGAATGAGACAGTGAACAGAGTTTGGGCTTCAGGGTGATCAAAGCAATTAAGTGTCCCCACTTTGGACTAGTACGGATCTATTAACCCAGGCAGAAAGCCCAATGAGACTCCTTAAAAGCATTCAGTGCTAGTTTGTCCGAGGGTTTGTCGAGTAAAATAACCAAAAAAGTCAGAAAATCAAATCAGTCACAAAAATACAGAGAAATCATGCCATATAAAGCAGTGCAAAATTGTTGCATTCAAAATAAGTACGCATTAAAGCCTTTGCATGCCCACCCTGCCTAAATGTTTAAGACATCGCACAATTTATGTATGACATCACTAAATCGAAAATGCAGAATTTATCCTAGCCAATGCGCAAGCACCAAACACTATGCGTAATGACCTGCCGCCTAATAAACAACCAACTGCAGCATTACCACCACTATGAAGGCTTTTAAAACAGGTGCTGCGGCAAACGTGCAATCTAGCTCAGTAAAAAAATGTTCGAAAAAACAAGCAAACACTATCTATTTTGAAAATTTCTTGTTTTAACATAAATAAAATGCAACTTTACTTATGTTTGCGGTGCAAAGAAATGGGAAGGCTGCACAATTGGTAATGTTATTATTCATGCACAACTTGACTGATATTTAAGGCAAATTTTATATTTACCAATCTGCGAAAATATTCATGCCTACATAGCATTTGCGCGTTTAGGTAATAATAGCCGTAATTTTGTAGGTGGTTTGTTAACCCGTTAGTTTGGGTATATTTATACCATATTAGATCTCATTCCACGAATCACTAGTGTTTCAGGTTGTGCCTTTGTAGTGCGTTACTCGTGTGTCTTTATTCTCTAGCCTTGATGTCCTTTAAACGAACAGATCGATTCGATAGTGGTATGTTTATCAGTCAATATTAACTGGGATGAGTAAATCTTCAGAGCCATTTGGTTTTGCACCTCGCCTCCTCCTCGGGGAAGTCCGATGACCTTCGTATTCTAAAATGAGCTTTTTATGTGCCTCCTACTTCCAAGGTACACTTGAGCAACATAAATGTTGCAGTGAGCAGGCTAGTTTCCTCGAAAATGAACACTTAAGTGCGTCGACTGGATGTCAACGCGAATCATCCTCACTTCCAACTTCTTGAATCCTTAAATTTGACAGCACAAATTTGTGGACCTGGGCCCTTTCCCCCCCCCCCCTATACGCT
>NW_020170485.1:134992-147088 GCF_000524195.1 Echinococcus granulosus
TACTACGCTGCTATCCGCCACTTGACATTATTCGGGACGCACTTTGTCGACCCAACCTTTCCCTGAAGTTGTAAGAGGCCACATTGTTATGGTGGAAAATATATTACTAAAGTACCGGATGCGTGAGGGGCCACCGTCTTAGCCTGGTGCCTATGCCACCGAGGAGGAGCACATTTAGTGGTGACTCAAGTAATCGCGTAATTTAGCACAGATTTTAACAAATTATTGCAGCACTAGTATACAAAATGCCTCCTTACTTAACCGATTTCTAGTCGAGCAATCCAAAGGATTATATTATTCAATTGTATTAATTTTCTTATGGAGAAATCGACTAGCAGTCCGGCATTAATGACGCTTCACTCTCTTTTTCGCCTTACTTACCGCAATTTCTCGCCATTTTGATGAGAGGCTTTTAAGGCAGATCACAAATTTTGCCAGTTACAAATTTTTTACACTTTTCTGCAGATTGCCAGGCATGTAGTCGCCTTATTGGCAGACGCAAATGCGTCAAATTTCTCCTTACGATCAATTTTGGTGACCTGAAACCCAAAAAAATGCACTCTCTTTGTGGTTACTTGATTTTCTTTAATCGAATTTTACAACGGAGGTGAGGCATTTGACAGGTGTGACGTCATCGGTAGATGATTGTCACATCAAGCTCCACACAGCATGAGTTTGACGTAACTAGGCAGGTGTCATAGAGCCAACTCCAACTCCCACATTTCATCTGCAGACACGCATTAACTTCACCGAATAAATCCTTGCTGACGCAGTCGCTGATTTAAACAATTGTTGGTCCTCAGTCCATTACAGTAATGTTACCGTTTTTTTGGCAGCGAAACAATTATGATTTTAAGGCAGCCTCTGAGCTGTCGCCTAACACATCCGTAGAGAAGTACTGGTTTTTAAACAATTTAAAAGCGGTCCTCTGGATGATTGTCAGATCTCGCGGGGAATGTGAATAAATGGTAGACACGGAATTGGATCTGGTCTAATTGGTTTTCAAGATTAAGCAGTTTTCGTGAAAAAAAGCGGAAGTGTTTGTGTAGAACTCGAATTCTGGTGGGGAGGTATCAAGAGCAGACGTCCCTTCGATTCCCCGGCGGTAAGTCTCCGTAGCCATGGATCTGGTTACTAGTCAAAGAAACGGGGCGTGCTCTTAGTTTGGGTCGTCTGCGGCCACCTCCACCACCGAAGTGGTGCATCGAGTCTGTCCTGAAGCCGTGAAAGTAACTAATAGTCTATAACCACGGTTTGGAGGCTGTGCTTCATGGCAGAAGTGATTGTCATTCAGACGAAATGGCATCGCGGTCAGGCCGCTATCACAATCATCTGCCAAGTTGACACTTGGCAGAGATTTTATCACAAAAGCGGGCAGAGGGAATACAATTCCACTGCAGCGACACAGACAAAGAGCTGTCAACTGTCACGGCACCTCGTCAAGTCGAAATCTGACACCGGGATCAACCCTAGGCCTTCCGGAAGGGATATTTGCGCAGCCTTCAAACGTGTTTCGAAGAGTCGCCATGAACGCAACTCAAGGGCCAGCCTCAAAAACAAGCGTCTCTCCCCCTCCTGTCCCACATCAATGACCCAGCCACCGGATTATCGCATGGAACCGTGAGCCTTGAACATCCCGTCAACCTGTGACTTCAAATAAGGAAGCGACAAGAAGACCACAAACTCGCACTAAGGGCTCGCCAGCTGCCTTTCCACACAACACTCGACGCGTCTCAGTCGAGGCGAAGTAGCCATGGCAACAGTGGAATAAGGAGTAATAGTAGCAGTGCAGTATTAGCTCAGTAGCATACACATATTATCAGTAGCAATAGTAATAATACATACTTAGAGGTTAGGAAGGGCTTTGGGGAGGGGTAGGGCAGGTGGTACACCGACCGCCGCAGCAGTTCAGCGTACACCGAATCAAAAGGACTGGACGGAATACGGCTGGAGGAGAGGGGCGGGAATTCAAGATTAGAAAAAAGGTGAGGGGTGGCGCATTTCAAAATAGGTACCAAAATACCGTGCAGCGGGTGGGTGAGTGTGTGTGTGTGCGAAGAGAAGTGGGGCGGTGTAGGCGCGTGGGTGCTCGCGTGTGCAATGCAAAACAGATACACCAACAACAGCAACGGCAAAACGGAAGCAAGGAAAGGAGGGAGGAGGGTCAACTCCACTTTATGTGCATTGGAATGGACTAGGAGTGGGAACGAGTGAGGGGCCTCAAGTCAAACGTGGACGCTTCGCCTCCGAGGGAATGATCAGAGAGGTGGCAGTAGTGGTAGCTGTGGTGGCAGTGGAGACCCCCAAACCCGCCGACTGCTCGACACTCAGGCCCGATGCGGATCGGCTCGCATCCTCCTCAAAGGTTGTCACCCGAACCACCTTCCGCATCGGTGTAGCCTTCAATGAGAGTTCAGCTAATCGAACAACCGTACCGGAAGAATTTCAGTGGTAACTGAGAGGGCTTCAACCTACATGGGCAACGATGGGCGGTGGAGAGTCACAGCACTCCTGTTGTGACTGCGTCAGTGACTCGCATTCCTCCACCTTAATACACTTCTCCACCTGCTCCTCCTCGACATTCAGATGACCTGTAAAGCCGACGTCTCCATTTGTCGCCTTCTGCGTGGCCGCTGCCGCTGCTTCCGCTGCTGCAGCCTCCGCAGCTTTGAGGAGGGCCGATTCGTGAGCCCGACAAAGCATGGCATTCTCATTCTCATTCTCGTCACCATCATCTTCGTCCACTTCTTCTTCCTCCTCCTCCTCCACCTCCTCGCCGTCCAGGAATTCCTCCACCATTCCGTCAGCGCCTGCAACTGTCTCCACTTCCGCCTGTCGTGCCGCAGTAGAGGGTGAGGAGGAAGATGGACGTGGAAAGACAGCCTCGGTCGCGAATGCCTCGCAAATTGCCGCCTCATCAGCTTCTGCTGCGGCCTCATCATGATCCGAGGTCGTCGTTGCTGCCGAGGTCAAGATCGCTTCAGGAGTTGCCTCAACCTCAACTTCGGTCTCCCCTTTCACTAAGTGACAAGGTGGTACCGCCTCCTTGACGGCCGTCAAAACTGCCTCCAGCTTGCCTCTCCCAGTAGCAGTAGTGTTGGAGGAGGAGGAGGAGGAAGTGGTGGGCAGATTGTGACGAGAGCGTCGAGACTCGATTGTAGAGGTACCAGCAGGAGCGACGAGGGCAGCCGCAGTAGCGCGAGATAGATTGCAGTGTGGTCGTGTCACTGCCTAAAAGGAGAAATGCGAGGCGATTGCTACCACAGGAATTTCCTACTTGAACTCACACGTCACAAATAAGTGACATGCGTTATTTTCCATGAAGAAAGGTCAAAAGAGAAGACCCACCCTGCCCATTTCGCCCATTACTGCCACCGGAGTCATACCAAGATGCGCAGCGACCTTGTGCTCAACTAGGTAGAAGATGTACTCATCGTAGAGCAATCGAATGAGATGGAAGCTACCAAAGCTGGCTGCGGAGCGTAGTGTGAGGTCTCGTATGACCATAGAGCTGTAGAAGGACCACTTGAGGATAAGTTGGTGTGCGGCGCGAGCATAGGCGAGGTTGTTTCCCTCCAGCGGGCGAAGTATTCCCGTCACTACGGTATCTAACCACTGTGCCCACTCTTCCAGGCTTGACTGCTTCTGCAGGATGTACTTGAAGTCCTGCTCCAGGTGGGCAACTGTGGCGTCGCTGCATTGACACACCCACGAAGCTTGCTCCTAAATCCAGGCACACAAATTTGCGTTGCTGATATGAGAGGCACTTAATGCAATTCCTACAGGTCCTGAGTCACAGCTTAGAGACGCAAAAATAACGCCCACCTGGACATTATTGAAATCGACACGACTGAGGTCTATGAGCATTTGGTTGATCTGGGCAGGATTTTTGAGCACAGCACGCGCCGCCTGAGCGAGGTGGTTAAGGCTAGTGTAGCGCCGCAGGGTCTGCGCCAGCGCCGAGACCGCGCCTAACTTGATGCGTAGCAGCACGGGATCCAAATCCTGTAGAGCCTCACGCATCCACACCTGTGAAGAGAAGATAAATGCTGACTTCGTTTGGCTTGCGTTTAGCTCTGCCGTCTGATATGCAACTCGAAGTTCACAAGGGACGGGCGGCGATGTAAGAGGGCGACAATGGGTCGCCACCAGTGACATATACACGAGGTAGCGGTTTCCATGCATGAGCCCACATCCCACACATATCTGCCGCAGAAAATTATTCAAATCAGAGCGAAAAAGCAAATAACAATAGTTTGTAATACTGGAACAACAGAAAACTTGAACTGTAGTGGTTGATCGCCTTCTGAGCTCCTGGTAAGGAAGTGTTACTTACGCAGGCTCTTCAATCTCCACAGGCTTTGATTATCGTCTTTGAGGCATAGCGTTCGCCAGCCTCGTGTTCTGCAAAAAGCAATGCGTCCATCAAGGAGCTATGACAAAAGTTAATGCGGAGATGCGATACCCCCTCCACATTCCCAGAAGGTGAAAGTAACCACGATAGACGGTTAGGCAGGCAATGAAGTAAGGTCAAAAAGGAATCAAGAGGGATTGGCTAACCAACTTAACCCAGTAGGAGTAGCAAACTGCAGAGAATCGACCCGCATTGAGGCGTGCAAGGTCAGTAAATTCATCCGGAAAGATTTGCAAACAACAAGTGGATCCACAAGAATCAACAAAGCGCATCACTGCCATTGGAATCAAATGGAATCTCAACTCAATGTAAAACAAATATGCATCACCAACTACGATGTGATGGGCAACTGGGAAGAATGACCACGGTGAGCTCATAGGATAATTCTCAAAACAAAAGGAAAAGAGGGAGAGAAAGACGGAACAAACCTCCAGATGCTTGGCAAAGTTGCGAATAGCCTGTGTGAGGGAGGAGGGGATGGGTCGAAGGACGTTAGGAATGAGCACTTCGGCGAGGGACTGGTAGAAAGTGTGGTCGTAGAGGCGAATGAATTGGTGCACCACAATGTTCTTCGATAACGCGTACAGCCGATCCTTTGAGAGGGTCTTCTCGAACACCGAGTCCTCCTGCAATGCAACGGAAGGTCATGCGTCAGAGATCCATTAAATGGTCTCTTTGAAAGGCCCCTATAACCCTATCACGGTACGTCAACAATCATTTGGCGTCAATCTAGGTAAACTGCAAACCCACGTGTGTCACTATTGACGCCCTGTTCCATTTGAATTTGGTGAGTGGAAAAATCAATTGGACGACCTTACAGGACACAGCGCACAGAGAAGAAAATTGACGAATACAGTCGGCGCTTTACCAAGGGGAACTCACACTGCAGTCTCCAGTTCGCCAAAAGGCCTTCCAGGCGCCGGAAATGGAGGAGAAATCAAGATTTACCACAGCATCGAGCATATTGCCCGCCGACTGGGCATAGAGGATGACAAATTTGATCAGATCTTTGGTAGGCAGACCATCTAACCCGCCTCCTGCCCCGCCTCCTCCCGACGTCAACCCAGAAGTTCCCAATGCTGATGAAGATGGCACCTTTTTTGTAGAGGTCGTGGAGGATCCTGAGGCATTTCGAACGCGTGGCGACAGTTCCCCATCGTCGGAACCTGTGAAGAGAAGGAAGTAGTCAATTAGTTTCTTCTATCAAGATTGTTTGCCAAGATTTCACTTACCAGGAATGGGTAGCCCAGCTGAACGACAAATCTCGTTTAAGTTCGGAAGAGCTGAGGTTGCTTCACCCAAAAACTGCACGTGCTGGTGTCTGTTTTGACCACCAACAACACCAGGTGTCCGTGTGCTCCCCAAACTACTACCACCGCTACTAACAGTACTATCTCCAAAGGCGCCACTGACAGAGGCAGCACCCTGTCTCACTCCTCCCGAAACAGTGGAAGAGGAATTGGCGCCAATGCCACTAGAGGTGGTGGAAGTGGCGGTGGACTTGCCGGCAAGGCTCTTCCACTCCGCCACAACCTCCATACTCTGGCGATGGTAGTTAGGGTAGTGACGCAAAGCGAAGGCCGGGTCCTCCACGTAGTGATTCAACTGGGAGGAGGGTTTGATTCGGATGCCGTAGTAGTGATACTTGCTGTTGCCCCGGGTGCCTAGGCGACGAGTGCGCAGACCCAGAAAGACGGAGCGGATAAGTTTACCAAAGGAGGCGGGATTCATTGGCTCCAGCTTATTTTCGTGACAGTGTTGGAGGTAGTGAAAATAGAGCGTGCTTCGGGGCAGACTCACACCCTCAGCTGTCTCGTAATTTTCCAGCAGCCACTGAACCTGGGTGATCGAACACAAACCGAGGGTGAAAATCACCCTAAAAGATGGGGGACTGATGAAAAGAAATGAAGAAGGGTAACTCACGGTGACAGGACTGGCCTTGGCGGTGTGGGAGAGGGCAGTAGCATCCTCCTCAAGTGCCCCAGTAGCACTCTGGAGGATGTAAGTTGTGCCCTGGTGAGTGACGATTTGCGTGGCTCCGCCGCCACCACCACCGACACCCGCAGTAGCTGCGGCCGCTGCAGCACCGACTATAGATCCGCCTGCTCCGCCAAAGCCCGAACTGGCAAGAACCTACAGAGACGAATAAGTCGAATTTTTTTCACCCTTCCAACCATTTAAATGGCCTAATACAAGTTCCACC
This sequence comes from Echinococcus granulosus, assembly GCF_000524195.1. NCBI lineage: Eukaryota > Metazoa > Platyhelminthes > Cestoda > Cyclophyllidea > Taeniidae > Echinococcus > Echinococcus granulosus. The sequence continues at coordinate 141,610 of NW_020170485.1, forward strand.
AAGACTACTTTGAAGAAAACTTATCCACATTGATTCAAAAATAAGGCGAATGGTGACGATTATCTGGTTGTTCATTGAAAAACTTTAAATTGCCTTTTTCTAACTTTAGGATTTCGCCATCAAACGTGCAAACTGTTGAATGGATGAACGGTCAAATGAATGCGAAGGAAAAGCCAAAGTCATCCGAGCGGGAGAACCGAAATGGAGGTAATGTCGGGATTTTTTTGGTTTGGAAAGTGAGGATAGAGCCGAACCAAATTGTAAGTTCAACGCTGAAGCTACACCAATACCAAAAAGGACGAGTTTCGAATGCAACACCATTTTAGAGATTAAGTAGAAGCTGCATGCCAGCGTGGTGGCTACCTAGTTATCCATATGAATTGGGCCGAAAAGAAAGCTGCTATTCCTTTCCATAGGATATTCCGAAAAGCTAATCTACACTGCAGCGCGCAATCCCACTCGTAAGTAGGCAATAATGTATCGAATGGTTGCAATACCTTCACTGCTAGCACCAGGCAGCAAAATCCTATCAACCTGATGCAGTTTTTATGAAATTGCTAAGGAATCTCGAAGTAAACGCTTACTAGTTCTTAGTTTTGAAGTGAAGATCCACCACATAAAGTGCTGAGCTAGTGAATGAATGGAGTGAGTGAAGAGATGACAGCTCGGATCGCCGAAACTACAAATAATTGATAATAATGTACACCCTTGTTTTGTTTAGCATCCACTGACGTAAAAGTCCTGGAAGAAGTTGGGGTGAGATGAATAAACAAACCACAAGAAGCATCTGGAAATACAATAGGTGCTCAATGCATCCATGCAATGAAGGTAAGGTCCTCTTTTTGGCATAACATTCATATCAACACCGAAAATAATCGACTAGTGATCTCCATAAGTTGATCAGTTGATGTAACTAGATCTGCCAATTGATAGGCTTAACTTTCGATTCATTGCAGTAGGCCACAAAAGCCAATTTGTCCTCAAATAGACAACGGGAAGACAAGTAGCAACCTTCCAAATACGTTAATCACAGCCGGACAAGAACAGTCCAGTGTGGCCTTTAAAGAATAATTCTAACTTAAAATGCAATAAAAGTTTAGATCTTTTGAAAGGTAAGAAGGCAAATTCACTCCATTTTCTCGGCACATTGGCCACCAGCACCAAATACGTAAAGGATACTGTTATGCATCCTTGCAGCTAAAAACTGACGTTGTCGGTAACCTTTTATCACCGCCGATGAAGTTTAAAATGAGCACAGCAGTCGGATAGACAAACATAAAATTTTGTAGTAGGCAATAAAGAGACCGACAAGCGAGATGATAAGTGAATCAATGGGCAGATTCCGTCCAAAGAACTTTGCATCTTGAATAAACACCAAACTGGCTTGGACCAAACCTACTGGAATGGAAGTAGGGGATGTTAAGCACGATATGTCTTAAAGTAAATTGCTACAGCCGTTTAAATGGAGGTTGTTTGCACAAAAGTGCTCTGCTTCTGACCTTTGTACCAAGTTGCATTAGAAGCAGAGAGAAGTAGGAAAAGTTCCTCTGTAAGCCACTATGCGATTGGAAGGCATGTCAAGAGGGCGTTAACAAACTGCTTGTTGCATGAGAAGACCATTTATGGACAGTGGCAAGTAATTGATCATACAAAAAAAGATGCCACCCCTTTCACCACGCATTTACAGTAACTTTCAAATGCCACAAAAACTTGTAAAGCAATGAGAACCTGTTAGTAGAAAAAGCTGAAAAGTAGCCCATCCTTGTAACAGATTCACATATTTGATTACGGAAATGTAACATGCAGTAATTCGAAAAATTTCCAAAATAACCGAAAATAATGAAACCATGAACAAACACAATTAAAAAAACAAGGCGAAACTAAACTAACAAAGACTGCAAAACCATTTTATTTGAAACAATGCGACTGTTACAAGTACTTTGACGGTAGGAACGGATGTGCGTCATGCTTATTTAACCTACAGAGCCGCTATGTAGCTGGGAAGCATCAATGTAGACACCAATTGCAAAAAAATAAGGTGAGGTAAAGCACCAAAGCACCAATCCTACCTGTCCACCGACAGTCTGATAGTAGGTTTGGCTGCCACATACAGGAGTGTAGATGATCGGTGCATACTCCTGGTACTGCCTGAAAAAAGATCCGAAAAAAATATAAAGCACATTGACGAAATTTGTGCAGATCCAAGTGCCGGTAATGGTGCGGGCGCAGGAAAAATGGAGACAAATAAGGCAAGCGCAACACATCGCGAGACAATTTACTCATAGCTAATCTTGGGTACGGCAGAGGCATGGGAGTAGAGCCGGCGTAGTTGAGTGTCGCCTCTATTCAGAGTCAGGAATCCGCTGGAGCACACGAAATGGAGGTTTGGATTGGGGTAAGGGGGAAATTTTAAGGGCTGGGGAGGGAAGAATGTCACTTACACTTGACCCGAACCGCCTCCACCACTAGCCCCACCGGCACTGCCTCCACTACCACTGCCACCGCCACCTCCACCACTAGCGCCACCGCTACTGACAGCAGTGGCAGCGTAAACAGTCTGTTCAGCTGCTGCCTCGATGTACTGCGTGGGAAGGAGGGTCTGAACAGCCCCATTGGTGGTGGAATCCGTCACCAAACCGGGAGAGTCGGTGGAGCCAGCCGCAGCTGCTGCTGCGGACGCAGTGGAGCCTAGCTTACCGACAAGGAGGTGTGGACTGTTCTGTTGGATAATGGTGTGGGTGGTCACGGGGTTCTTCGAGACCTGAATGACTGTCGCCCCTTGGCTGGAGCCCGGTTGCATAGCTCTCGTAAATTAAGAGATACGTTTACGAAAGCCTAAAAAAGGTAACCTTTTGAGGAGGCGAGATAAATGATGAGAATCATGGTACATAGGGAAAGATGAACAGTAAACACAGCCAATGAGATGCTTCATGAGGAAAAGATAGGAATTCAAGCGGGAGAATTGCTTGATTTTTCACAAAGGTATTGTATAAGACTCAGCCAGAGAGTCATAAAGATATACTCTCTTTCTTGCATTAATAGAACAGCCTGTATAATAAAAGTAGCTGTAATAGAACTAAGAAGTAGAAATTACAAAATAAATCAGAGATCCACAAAATCAACAAATATGGAAAACAACCTGGTTTCAAATACAAGACCCCATGAAAAATCACTAACACCAAGCACTTAAACACACCAGAACAGCTTCCAAAACACTGTTTATGGTAGATCCACCACTTGATGGCAAAAGACAAAAAGAACGGTGTACTAGGCAAAAAATCGAATGAGACGAGCATCTAACGGATCTCTGCCGACTTTTCACTTTTCTGATATACCCGATCAAAGATAACTAGGTTGTCTATGCCTTTAAGGTTAAGCAAAAATTAAGCCATTAAATTGAATATCATTTTGTTTACCATAGTTACGGGGCATAAAATTGCATAAAACAGCACTGAACTAAAATGATTTTAAAATAAGCCCCCAAAATGGACCGCTATAGCTATTTTAAAAGGTACGATACAGTCGCATTGGAAACAAAACAAATAATCACCTCAGTTGATGGGTTACAGTCGTCAACAGCTACCGTGACTATGGCGCTCACTATGGCGTCAAGTGTTTACGTCAGTGGTTACTATAACAATTAAAGCGCGGTGCTTAAAATCTTATACTGTATCATCGAAATAAACAAAACATATTTAAGCAGTAAATGCAAGAGTTGTATAGTCGCTTACTAAAGTATTATTTTTTAAACTGTATGGTGGTAAAATTTTAACGAATTGCGCCTGAAGCTAGGCTTGTCAACCTCAATCCTTCTTAAATTATAATACTAGAAGGGGTTATTAGGCCAACTATTGTATTTTTTAAAAGACATTTTTAATGTTATTAATTGAATTATTTTCATCTATGCCATAAAGTCGGTTACTGCATCTTAGCTCTGCCCTCTCCCTCTTTTAGGTGTGTCTATCTAGTTCCTAGGTAGCTTTTTCCACTGTTACCATGTTTTAAATTATCATGCTTATTTCTCACGCAAATTTAGTCCCTTACAGTAAACAGTTCTGTAAATTCCCTCCGATTTTATCTGCGTTTGATACTTCTGTTTCGTCTGTTGCACTCAGTCTTCCCAAAATCTGCTTAGGTCAGTGTATTATAATGGAACGTACTGAAGTCGTAAGAAGACTTAGAAACACAGCATAAAAGGTACTACTGGCTTGGAATTGGAATGAGGATCTGCTGGGATTACTCAGGGGCCAATCCTCTGAATGGAAGTGCGGAACCACGGAGACCTAAACTCCAGCGTAATCAAATGCAGAGTTAAACAAAATGCAAAACCCATTACAAATACTTTACAAATGTACGGAGGAGCTAGAATTTTATGAACTTGGCCTGGGGTCCAAGCCGTGAAGAGGGTGTGTTGTGACGGGTCTCCCCTTGCGAGCAGCATCTGTGTGTCAGACGTTCAAAGCCTCGACTTCTTTATTTGATTGCGAATGCTTAATAAATTTTGTCCGTTCTGTCTGTCTATGATAGCTGGTGGTCTATCGCATACAGATCGGTTGTTTTTAATGGAATACCTTAATGCATAAGGTCTCTCTTCAGATGAAAACCCCTTTTTAATTCCTGCGTAATAGCTGACTTGGTCAAATGCACAGCACCAGTGAAGTTGAACATCCGCCCGTAGTGGTAGTTTTTTGCCGAGACTAATAAAGTATTCTTTTTAGATGCACGCTTCAGATGGCAGGTGGGTGGCTTGAAGCAACCTCGCAACCGAGTGAGCTTCATCGAATATCAGAGCGGAGGCAAATCCAGGTTCCTCGTATAACGTTGTGCAGCTTCTAATAGTATCCTGCTAAAACCATTGCACAATACCTTTTGTAAGTAAACAATTCTACTTTAGAGGTTCCAATTTTAGAAATAGAATGGAGAAACAACGATGTTTCCGCACCAGTAATGAACGTAGCTTTCCTAAACGAGGTGTATCCCCCTAGCCCCCCTGCATAGCGGGCATCATTCTCCACGGTACAGGCCCCCACCCCCCCCCCCAAGTTTTTAATGCAAATACTTTTTTACAAATTTCGTAGATGCATTTTATTAATCAAATTGTCATAGAGCCTAATAAATGTAGATGGGTGTAGATACTACTAACAACTTGGTGGGTAGCAAGTAAGCTCCACCTATTTGGCTCATAAAGAAGAATGGGGGTATAACACTCACCACCCGCACCTGTTTCAGCGCATGGTACGAAATCAACTCGTCAAGCCGACGATTAACGATGACGTGAAGCGAAGTGACGGAGATTGAGAGCTCCCAGACGACCTGACAGCTGAATGTACTAGCATGCAATGACCGATGGTCGAAGTGAATGCAGGCAGCCTTCACACACTCACAAAGTAACTCAGAGCAACCTCCTTCTCAGTAGCAATTTTAGTTCTGATAGTATTTAGATGGTTAGAATTGATTCCCTCCTTCAACAAGCAAGTCA
>NW_020170485.1:147188-149387 GCF_000524195.1 Echinococcus granulosus
CGAAAGAAACATCTGACGAATGTGGCATAGCTGTCCGCAATGATTCATCTCCACGTGAGAAACGTATACGCGTCCAGACACAGATGGATGGATGGATGGATGGATGGGGTACAGCGGCTTATCCAGCTCTGACAAAGCAATATTTGTGATTCACGCCACCTCCCCAGTCAATAACACGGCGAGAACGGGAAAAGAAAAAAATCTCAAGTATTGGGGGCTAAGAGTAAAAGCCAATCACACTATACAGGGAAGCTGGAGACTACTATTAATCTTCAGAACGAAATGACAGCCTGATCCAGCGCTTCAGCCAGCCCTGACCGCACGAATTCCGCGCACTCCACACACACTCGTACCATCATCACACCACCACTACATGGAGGTTTTTGACAACCCTCGGCAGAGAGTAGGGCAGCCACGGGGGCCTTCTCGCTGCAACAGGCTGCACAGAAAATGTGGCCACAGCGTCGGCAGTGGTGGCGTCGACGCAGAAGAGTGAGGAAACGCGCCTTGCACCGAGCGCACTCTCGGCCAACTCGAGCAGCTCCACTCCGCCACCGGCGCACTTCGTAGCTCTCTGCATCCTCTGGAGTGTCCTCCATGACGTCTGAATCGTCGTTCTCGTCCGTGTCATCAACGTAGCCTACGCCCACGAAGTGATCTGGTTGCCATGGCGCCAAGGGGTAGAGAGGATTCGGTGGGTCCGCGGGGACGGTGTCTTCGATCGGTGTTGATCGGAGGAAGGCGAGAAGAAGGGATCGGGAAGTGGCTAGCAGAAAAAGGAAATTACAATGCATTCTTGTCTCTCAGGTCGGTTGTTTCATTGCGACATTTGACTACTGACAAGCAAGAAAATCAGTTAAAATTTGCTCTAATTATCCACAACTCTAATCTCAAGTTATCAGTTCGTATTACCAGTCTTCCGACTCTCCTGGCTCCCTACACCAAGGACACCTTTAAAGGTACATCAGGCGGTTATACCACCTCCCACAATGAGGTCAAACCACTATCTTGTATGGACGTCCATTAGAGCCTTACTTTCAGTTCCAGCAGAAGACTCGGAAGGAGGTGGGGCAGGAGTAATGTTTTTGTCGATGGTTTGCTTTTTGGAGCCCTCCCGCTCCTCTTCGCTATTCAAGGTAGTCACCACATCAATTCCGACCTCAAGGGGACTGTCTGAAGAGTGCAACTCAACCGCCGTCCGATTAGCCTTGTCGTCGATGCGCCGATGAAAGAGATCCGCGAAGGGGCGCTTGGACGCCTTGCTAGCGACAACGCTATGCCAGTCGAAGAGATCGGCCAGACGGACATTGTGAATGCAGCCATCGCGTAGGCATCCAATTGCTGCTTCGCCGTCTAGTGGGCAAATTGGCTGTAAATCGAGCTGCTGCTCCAAATCTGGCGTTTCATTCTGCCGTGTGGTTGAGGAGGGGTCATGGAGCTCTACAGCAAACTGTAGACGGGAGAGTAAAAAGTAGAAAAGCCTAGACAGCTCATACTGTGGTGGAAAGAAGTAGGACTGTTCCCCTCATTGTTGAGGCACACTCTTGAACTGTTTAGGGGGCTAGCTTCCTCCAAACACATGCCCTATAAAGGTGCAGAAGGAGACGGTAGTTTGAAGGAACCGCCCCTCCCCTTGAATGAAGTCTGCGTCAGGTTAAAACAATGACACCGTTGAAACTGGACAACCTTCAACGGCTGTTCCTAACATCTTGAAATACGTTGATTGTTTAACGCCTAATTTCGGTAAAGGGATCACTCGGGTGCCCCACCACTGTACTTTTGCCGAATGGCCTGGCCCGTGGGCCAAGCCAGTAGCCCCAGGCCTTACTGAGCGCCAACAAGACATTTTAGTCTACGCTCTAATTTAACAACAAGGTCAGTAAGCTGGAGCACAAGGTAAACTACCAAGTTTGTAGGCTGCAACTAAAGCAGAATAATCGCATGCAAATCCAGCAATTCTTGCACAGTCAACAAGTTGTGAAATGGTAAAATCACCACTGACCTGTTGATTGTTTTCGGTGGGAAAAGAGGTAGAATTACAACACAGAAGGAGCAAAACACCTTGCAAAATGTAGAATGACTGAAAAATACCCTCACCGTGGTGTGGTGAAGAACTACGGAGAATGACTCGTTACTCAACCATACCTCCAATTAACCAGTGGAAGACGCCCTTAATGGATCCGTGAAGGTTTCATGACC
>NW_020170485.1:149487-151107 GCF_000524195.1 Echinococcus granulosus
CGGACCTGCAGTATATCTCTGTACTCCGAGGGATGATTAGCCGACAGATTCCCAGCCACGCGCGCAATGCACTTGTAAATGCAATGGAGGCCGTAGGTGTTCCACCCAAACACCAGGCTGGGAGGCTGCGTGGTAGAGCTTTTCACTACTCCTTCTCCACCTCCAGTGACAGTAGCGGTGGCAGCATCAACACAGCGGGCCTCCGCGTCAGAAAGACCGAATGGTGACGTCCAGCAGGCTAAACGCCACAACTGGTCGGCGCGGAGCACGGCCAATTGACGCGAGAGGTAGGTCAAGTCCCGGGTCGATTCAGCAAACATGAAGGGTGCACGACCACTGTGATGAAAAATAATCGGTTAGCCAATTCTCCGAATGTTTAGCAGTCCGTTTGTTGAGCCATTTAACCACCCATTCAAGGTTCTCAGGCATCTATCCACGTTTTTAAGAACGATCAATCAAACTATCTCTACATTTTTAGATACAGAGAATCATGGAAGTGTTTCGTGGGTCATGTCGGGCCCTCGATTTTGAGTTGGTTGCAAACAAAAACGATGTCGCACAGATCAGATATTGTCAAACTGACAAAGACAGATTGACAAAATACAAGAACGGTAAATGGAATAGAGGTGAGGACGATAGAAGGGTAAAAAGAGAAAGGCAGGCAGATACAAGTTCAGATGGGTAGAGGGGCAATAAAAGGAGCTAATGTAGGGACGTACCCGGCATTGAGACGATTGGGTCCGATGGGTGAGTTGGGCAAGAGAAGGCATCCCACAAGAACGGCGAGACGAGGCAAAGCAAAAAAGAGAAGAGGATCGCGCTCCGACAGCTGGCGGGCATCGATCAGACCGACGGAAAGTGCCCACTCCAGCGTCTCCGAGAAGAGCACTGCCACCTCCTACAGATCAGAACAATGGTGTAAGCAGTTGTATGTCGCGTCTTATTCATTTCTTCGGTCAATGGTTTTCCAGCCTAAGCCCTCCTAAATGGCCAATACCACGTACGGATATGGTTTGATGGGACTAATAATCACCAATAATCCCAAGGCTAATCAAATGTCAAGGCCACGGAAGTCTGAATCCACTGCCGGTCTCCGGCAGCGTTCGGTGTGCACGAGTTGTACCGTCCTACCCACGCATACCCGTCTGAGTCGAGGTCTTTGCCGCCTAATTCGTCGGATCAAGGAGCTCTACAGGAACCACATCCATGTAAGAGGACATCAGCTTATAACATACCACCTAATACCAAATTGCCAAACCAGAGATTCATTTAATCACTCAGACACCCCAAACAGTCCTTGACTTATCCATTCATCACCCTGTATATCCACCCTGCCACCAAATCATTCAATCATAAGTCCATCAAGTAATCCATTAACCGATCCAAGTGGTGGCGAACTCGATCGTCCAGATGTTTATCGGACTCTCCGGTCACTTATTCATGTGCTAACAATCAATCCCTCTGACCCTCTGCCTGATCCGATAATCTGTAAGGGCATCAATCCAAACCCTGTCCATCATTTAGCTGTTTCATCCTTCACTCGCATAACAGAAGAGTGAGCAAGCAATGGCAAGTATTCATTATCAGACATACTACTAGAGTGCGAAAAGTAGTATGTGG
>NW_020170485.1:151207-243710 GCF_000524195.1 Echinococcus granulosus
AAGTCAGGGTAGTTTTAAATTAAGTAACCGAAGGTTATTGCGGCGCAATACATGCGATTAATAAGGAAGTTCACACGGATTTCGCAAATGCTTGGTCCTGACAATGAGTGGTGTGCGCCCTAAAGGTATGGGGAGGGGACAACCAATAACGCATTCGCTCACTTAAGGAGCGTTGGGGCATAAACTCACAAGAGAGCCATTCCTTGTTACAAGTCAGTCGGTCACTCAGTGGGCACATAATGTACATGGAATAGGTTGGGACAGATGACTTGATATCCTTCAAAGATTATCGTCTGTCATCCTTCAGTGTATGGCATATGAACGAAATCCATCAGCTCAGCTTCCAACACTAATTTCCCATTTAATCCAAGTGTAAGCAGATTGCTTAATCACTCGTGATAAACATTCCCGAAAGTCTCCCTCGGGATACTACTCTCGAATTAGATCAACAAAGGGGAAGCGCAGTTTCTCATCATCAAGACTATGAGGATATTCTTGAGCTTTTAAAGCCTTGAAATCAGCTCGTGAAGGAGACAGGCTCCAATCACATCCCTTTCCAATGACATTTAATGGGACTTTTAGAGTGAAAGGTAAATAATACAAAGCAGGAACGAAACAAATTATGGACTAGCGCATGTAAATGAGCACAGGTTGCAAGTCCATGTGAGTCCAGACAAGGTGAATCAAAAACCACACGAACATTTTGGATCACCTGATGAAGGATTATCACGTTCTGTTGATCTGTTACAATGTGTGGATAGAAAAGAGGCAGTATTCATAATAAGCTGCATTCCAAGTGGTTTGAGGTAGAGATCATAAAATTGTCAAAAAGGATTAATATTTCAAGGGCTTCATTCAGTGATAATGGTGAGCGAATGCCCACCGAGAACAATGCAGTTGGACAACAAACAGGGTTAGCAGCAATCACGACCACTTTCGGCCGAACTACCCAATCTTCTCCCCACCCAACCATGCAATCTACCCTATCACCTACTCATTCCCGCATTAAACCATCCCACACCCATCCATTCTTTCAATCATCTAACCGGCCATTCCTTTTTTTCATTCTATCCTATGAATGATTTACTTTACGCCTGATTATTCTACGCAGAATCGTTTTGGAATGTACTTTGAGGACAAAGCAACCCCGATAAACGAACAGACCTGCACAGAGTCAGCCTCCGCTTCCGTGCGCAGCCTACGTGAGATGGAGGAGACGAGGGCGAACTCAAATATGGCCATGTCGTGGTCAACCTCAATTAGCAGTTCCATGAGCGAAGTCGTTTCGTCCGCCATCTTGTCACGATCACAGTCATTGGGCTCCTCCGCAGGATCAGAATGAAGAAGGGGCAAGGAGGTGGAGGTGGGCAGCAGGAGCCGGCCTTTCGTCACGCTGCACGTTTCACGTCCTGCGTCCACGTCGATGTCTGAAATAGGGGAAGAATTTTAGGCCAATGGAGGGGTCGTACTAGCACCTTGCCCAAAAAACATTGAGGATAATGGAGCTGATTTGATTTGCTACCATACTAATCCATTCTCGTTCACCCACCCATGGCGCACCTATGCCACTAGTCTCCCAACCCCTCCGTACATTTAATCATAAAGCTAATTCTAGACTCGTGAGTCCCATAGTGCCTTAAGGATTTACTTAAAGTGGTGAATTGGCTTTGCGCAGGGTGTCTACGACAGTACAATAGCATAGAAGGAAGAAGACACAGTCGTGGACAGCTGAATTGGCGAAGAATTACAACAAAAGGGTAGCTTTGCCTGCAATGCTGGCCAACAATGGGAAGAAATCACGTTTTAAAGACTAGAAATCATTCTTAAGAGCTACTTGCTACTTAAATCATGATCAGAGACCACGGTGGCGCCTATTTCAAGTAGCCTTTGGGTAGATGGTCTTACAAAACCAACTCGTTGTAGACCATCATAAAACCTTTTATGTTACTTCTCAAGAAATTCCTCTCTGACACAACTTGTTCATGAAAGGACGACGCGTACCGCAACGAATGAAATGAGGCCAATTCCTGCTAGAGTACAAATTGATCATATTATCCTCGGTCCTGCCTCAGGATTAATGATCGCAAAAAAACCTGTGACTTTTGAAGCAAAAGTGCGACTGCGGTGACCACCGGTGATGACGCTCGAACTACGAAGATAACTATAAGCTATGATTGTATTTAAGCACCTAAACCTCAGCCCTCCGAGTTTTTGCCTCCATCCACGTGACATAGAGCTCTATGAAGTCATCCATCATCTCCACCCATCTACAACAAATCAATTCCCAATGCAAACACCTCATAGCGTCCTTAAAGATAGCTCAACAGCTAGATGAACGCACTACAGATAATTTGAGATGAACAGGGACGGTGGTCGGAAAATACCAGAATGGCTATGCCTAACCAAGCTGATACCGCCATTTGAAAATGGCAACTTCAACAGGATATAAACTAATCCCGACAACCTCCGAATAAGTTAACAAGACAGGTAAACACATTAAAATAGCCGGCTTTTCACCATTAAATCGGTCAGAACTCACGATCAACCTCCGATGTGACAGCTTCCACAAAGAAAGACAAATGGGATGGCGAGGAATTTCGTCTACTGAAGATACCCTTCGTAGTTGTTGTGACAGATGGCTGGTTTCGATGCTGATACCGATCTCGCTTCGCCGTGAGCTCCACTACCGTGGCAACCTGAGACTGGACTCTCGCCAAAGTGGCCAAAAAAGTTCGGGCGATCGGACGAATCGCCATTAGCGAGCGATCACTAGAACAGGAAAGGGTTCAAAAAGAAAGTGAAAAGTGACCTACGTAGGAGCCATATCGAGCACCTTGTTCGCGGTAGAAACGAGGGATTCCTCCAAGGTGGCGAGGTTTAATTCTTCTGTGTACTTCATGCGAAAATGGCGCTGATGCCGCAGTGGTTCGGCCACACATGTCCGGATTAGTTTGAGTAGAGAGCGGACTAGTCGCTTCCGTGAAGTCTCAATCTGTTTCAGGGAAATTTGCTACATTAAAAATCGAGCACAACAGCCAATTCAGACTCTCTACCCATTAAAACATTCCCTTTAAGTGCCATGTATATGTAAGGCTCCAATTCTCATATCTCATATAATTTAGGCCAAAAAAGGAGAACAAGATCGATGACATCTAGGTTCTGAGGGTTCATTGCGACGCAAAGTGGAGTAGATGTTAAGTAACCGTCTATAATAGGGCAGGAAGTTTTTCTACCTGTGACGGAGGTATCCATGCTGCCCCATTAAAAATACGCTTTTGATTTTCTTTACCAAGTTTGCAAGTAAAAGCCTCAAAAAGAAATGGTAGCAGACAGCAGGGACAGAATAGAGTCCTGAAGAGGGCACATAAGCTGAAGGTGAGCTAATGACACTACGTAGTGACGCTAGTCCCAATGTGTCCATGTATCGCCAATACCTGTATTAATTCAAGGAAGGTAATCAGTCTTAGTTCTTCAAAATAGGTCCTATAGCCTAAAAAAGTGACATGGTTGGTGCTAAGACCAAGAAATCTATACTACAGGTTAAACTCTAATCATCAATTAGTAAAGCAGAATGATTACAACAAGTAAAACCATCACTTTTAAAATTAACAACAATTCGAGGCTGTGAACAGATGAATTTTAGAGGTAAAATTCCTTTCGAAAATGACATATGAAATAAACTTACGGCGCCATAGACAAGGGAAGAATTAAGGTGCAAAAGCTTGGTCTCCTCTATTTGCGACCGCACAGAACATTCATGGAATCTATAAATTGCCTCTAACGTCGGACCCGACATTAACCATGTTCCCATTGGCAAGGACTATAACTCTAAATTGAGTACGGTCTCTTGATGAGATAAACAATAGCTTAGTTGAACGTTTCGAACAAGCTTTTTTAGATAAAAAGATTATCCGGAAAAATTAAATGCCTTATTTGGAGAGCTACTGTTATTACAAGGAAGGATCAACTGAGCAAGCCTTATTTTTCCCGTTTCATAATGATAATATTATGACTTAAAGATTTCCCCTTCTCTGAAACAAATAGCAAGTAATAGACAAAAAGTGACACAATCTCAGAATAAAATTGATTTAAATTATGGCTAAAGTGCATCATTTCAGGCATTATTGTGGTGCCGCGCTAGGACAGGCATACCAAACAGAAGATCTCTGTAGGTGCCTCAGTGCTTTAGATATATTGGAAGATGGGGGAGTGTTAAAAACCCTATAGGTCAGGAAAAGGTAGTAATTTGGTTGTGCATATACCATCTTTTAGAACATTTTCTCATGTGTGGGTGTAGCATGGAAGAAATTAGCTCTGTGCTAGAAACTTTATCTTTACTCTACACCTTTGCTTTCGCACCGATTACTGATTTGTTGGAAACGTTTGGGAACATTGCGGAAATAATGCGCATTGCTGTAGATCTGTCCTAGTAAAGAAATGGTTTTTAATTCTAAGCATAATAAGTATGGCAGACTTGCAGAGCGGTTGGGGGGCCACTGGCACGGCCCCCATAAAAGTGTGTCCAAATGAACCCAATCTATTTTTAATTACTATAGTTGTTTAAGTCTCGATTTTGTGAAGGGACCACTCTGGACCATTCTTATTGTGCTGGCGTCTGGGCTATGCCCGTAGCACTTAGCCCTACTGTCTAAGTACCATGTCTTCTTTTGCATTCGGCGTGCTGCATTGGTGGCATTGGAAAGCGAACTATTGCTGAGTGATGAGCCTTAGAGGGAGGGCTACAAATGAGCATATGCTGCAGATGGGAAAACATACGGCGACCCCCAGCAGACGGTCTGTAAATGACGTCTGACCTCGGCAACTACTCCAGTTCCGTGGTCTGCAAGATGACTGGATTTGCCTATCGTACCTTTATGAAGCATTCAATTAAGTAAAAACGCAATATCTCCTCCACCTCTCTGTTGGCTAAAGAAAACCCAGGTAGATATATGAATTAGCAGTGCTGAAGTGCAAAAAAGGTGCAAGGAGGAACAGACGCGAAACTCAGTCCCCACCCTCACGGAACTCTGATCAATCCCATTCTTTGTTCTACGACCACTTTTAGGCCATTGATGCCACGACTAGCGATGGACACGCGCGATACCCAGCACATTCCTCCGTCCTCAAAATCCAGTTCCCATGTAGGACAAAACTCCAGATTCACCAGAATTGCCAAGAGGGATCAGTGATTTTGAGGCCAAACATCACATTAGTTGTATGCAACTTCGATGACTAGCGCAGATGCCTCGAAGGTGATTTTCTGACAGCACTGCCTACGCTGTAGAGGCTAACGCAGAACGCTGACCACTTTTTGTCTAGGAACCATATATGTTCATGTTAAGTCTCTTAAGGACTGTGCAATTGGTTTAGACTCAAGAGAATAATATGATTGAAGAAAATAATTCCTGATTAAAGCTACCAATTCTACCAAAATTTGAACAAAAAACTGCCACACTGTCCGTTCTTCTTCTTCTTCAGATATCTTTGAATCAATTACCAAAGTCGAAATTACCCGAACTGTTGGATTTTGGCGACTTAAATGCAAGCCTCTAAGTGTGCAAAAAAGGTGCGAAGAGCCGTTGTTCGATTGCATGTACTTAATTTGCAATGGGGGCTTGGGTAAGCTAAAATGACAGTTCAAAGTCAAAATGGATTAAATCCGTGTTAAAGAGGATTGGAATTTCGGCCATTTGTTTGCTAATCTATGAACCAACGGGCATACGAACGAGCAAATTGAGATTAATAACTTCAGGACTGCTGGGCCTTGTAGGTCGTTACCAGTATTTTGGCTATTTTAATGCCATAGGGACAGCATTTCTACCGAAGCCCCCGTTAATTGTATTGGGATTGACCCAAACAATAGGGACAGGTGCGGCTTCATCCTTTTGGTAGGAATCAAAAAGCTGATTAAACAACCTTATCACAACATCACGCCTACAGCGCCTTGATGATCCTGGCTGTTGATATCAATGAACAGAATTTCTTCATCAAAAGACAAGAAAATTGACGTGTGTATGCATTCTGCCTTGGGCGGAGCATTAACGCCAGCTATGCATTTTCTTTGCATAGAAATAATAAAATGCAATTTGCTGTGCTGCGACTTTATCACCTTATGTGCAACCCATTGAAACAAATGTGCAGGTCGTGCCTCAATGATTTTACATGTTCCCTCTACGTTACCATAGTGACGCATTCAAACAAGATGACCCATTATTCAGCTAAAATTAAAGAACCTTAGAAAAGATGATTTTAAGAAACTTACAACGAGTGTTTTCACTCTCGAACAAACTAGGCCTTTGATTTTGTTTGGCAAAGGCAAGATTTAGAATACACCCAGGTTTGAATAGGTGGATTATTACATATTTTTATTTCTTCATAGAAGAATATACACGTTCCTTTGAGGATTTTGCTGGGGTGTGCAACAAACTTGCCTCATTTACCCTTAAGCAATGCTTTCTTTAATGAAATTTGATTTTTAGTCTTAAGATTGCATTATATCAATTTATTTGTTATATTTACAGAACTTTATTTCTCCCCTGAGATTAAAATAAGCCTCACTGGTCTGGGGATTTTTTACAACATGCAAAAGGATTGGGGGCTATAGGATTTTACTTCCGGTCTTACCATTCAGCAAAATTTCAGCCCTAGGAGGCTGAAGATTTCTTAATGTCTAGTAAACCCTTAATCATTAAAGATGATTTTTTGTCACGCTCCGAATTCTATCCACTGTTAGGCTGGAACAGCTCAATATAGTCTTTAAGTATGGAACTTGCTACTTGCTTATTCTTATTTGAAAATTTTTTGCTTAGCACCTATGTGATGCATGGAGAATTTGGTTCTTAAAGTCGATCATCTACCTACCAAATACAAGATTTGACTGAAGTCAAGCTCTTTACCCGAATCTCAATGCCCTTTGTTATCCTGTATCAATACGCTCAGTCAATCGAGGCGGAGCACTCCATGCAGATAATGCTATTTTTATCCTATTTTACCCTATAAGGCAGAGGACCTGTTACAGGAGGGGAGTTCAGGGCATTCGATGCCCAGCCGCTTTCCTCGTTCCGCGCTACAAGTGTTGGAATACTCTGCGCTGTTCGGAATCAGTTTTTCAGCCTTTGCTGCACCAGAATCGTTTAATTGCCCGCTTCCTTTGATCCGCGTTCGCCGCAGCTCCAGACACTCCTTGTCCAGGCTAAGGGAATTCTCCTTCATTGCGATTTGCTCTATCAGTCGCTGACGTTGGCGTTGTACTCCATCAAGGCGGTGTCTTAGATTAACCATGGCGGTGGGAAAAAGAGATAAAAAAAAACATCCTGACAAATGTGCATAAAATGGACCTGGCTCTAATCTTCCCTATAGGAATTAGGGTGTAAATCAAACACACACGTTTCTAATTTTATTTGATTCTTCAGTCAATACACCGACGACAAGCAGGTAGTGCCACCTAATTGGGTGTCAAAACAGGAGCAGCCAATCACTTACGAAATCGTTAGCCAATTAGACGTGAGGTAGGGCATCGATTTTCTTTGGTATTAACCAATCAATGGCTCGGCTTGAACTTGGACCACGAATCATCAAAGACGTGAAGAGAAACCAACCAGCGGAAAAGATAAGGCTGTACCTAATAGGTTTTCCATAAACCGGAAATTGCGGTGAGAAAAATGTTTTACGGAAAACTCCTAATGATCGTTAGCTAAGGAAAAATGCTCTATTCTAATAGAAATATAAATAACTCATCATCGCCTTTAACCAATGAGCAGCATCCACGGACTGGGATTCTTCACCAATCGTTAACAAGCATGACTGACTAATAGACCACGGCATAAAAGTAAGGAACCAATCGGTAGAGAAGCTAGAGAGGGAACCAATCACTTTCTCCCTCTCGCTAATGAGGAAATCAAAGGAAAAATCAGGCCATTTTACCACGCTTGAGCTGAAAAACTGTGCTGTTCATCACCCCTACCGACACACAAAAGATAAATTCGGGTACCAATCAGGGATAAGCAAGAAAGAAAGGCTAAATAACCGAAGCCATTTTTTTCTAATTAGTCAGGAGAACACTAACCGACTTACTTAAGGACGGCCACTTGTCAATAGGAGTAAAAGCAGGAACCACTGGGTTCTGTTGACGACTAGTTACTAGTAACTGAATACTTTCATCCACTGACTGACAAATATCAAAACCCGAAGTGATTTTATGTCTGAATCAGGACTTCCACTGGCTGCTAAATCAGAAGGACTAAGTTGATCATTCAGAAGTGACCTACGGACCTACACTGACGTTGTTTGAGCAGTAGGGTCTCACGAGAGGTTGCAAGCTGTCTGACCTCATTGGTAAGGGTGCATTGTGGTACGTCTAGACACAAATCCATTCCAGGACGGTAAGTGCGATTCTCGAGGCGAGTGTGCGCAATCTTTGCTGTCTGCATCTCCGAGTCCATTTCCTGCTCCAGCCAAGCGAGTTGCTTCAGAACCTCTTCTATCTCCTCTTCAATCTAGCCAAAGGTGTTGTGGGCAAATATAAGACACGATTTTTCCAGTGGCTCTTGAGATGTCGATGTCACGAGTAAGAATAAGTACCATTTGCAAGCCAGATCAGATTTTATGGATTTGCAAAGAGCAAATGGAAAAAAATTGCAGTTACTTTTAACATCAGTCCCCTTCCTTCTATTATGCTTAATTCAAACAAGTGTTGGCAAAAAGTTTAAACAGTACGGTAGAACCCCACACAGGACATCGCGGATACCGACCATTCACTACCTTGTTATGGTTAAAATTCAGTGGATAATGTAGGCGCACACTATTTTCTTCCAGATCCTACGACAGTTTATGCGTCGATTAGGCAGTAAAATTTATTTGCTACATGATATCGACAAATGTAAAACCGGTATCCATTTAAAGAGTAACGTATTCCTCTATCTCATTGTTGAGGGAAGGGGTTGGGGAGAAACTGCGCCTCTTTACCTTAAAAACCGTGCTTAGAATTTACGCCTCTTCTGGCAAAGTCGCTCACCCAGCGCTTCAAGGTGTTGCAATCGCGTGCAACTTAAACGCTTCTTATGGTAAAGATGCGATTATGCCGAAGTCTCTTGCCTATATTCCGTTAAATCAGGAAAATTTCGCCATTGGAAGGCGCTAAACAATGAAATTCATAGATACTAACCTCCTAAGTTACCGGATTGTCTAAATGTTCTCACTTTAGGCCAAAAAAAGAGTAGGATAACTTTTTGTCCCTTGAAAAATTTATTTATAGAATTGGTGCCATTTGTATGCACCATAGACCAAGATAAACAACTTACTTGTGTTTTTTTTAAAGCAAATAGGCTATATGTCTAAAGTCTTGATAGTAGAGTAAGTGTCCTAATTGATGAAACAAATGTTAAAATTATTATACGCAAGTTTTGGTCGAGGAAAAGCAGTCTAGCCATCTTACCAAGACAGAGATCTCACTCACAACTCACCCTTTTCTTTTGCCACTTGAGTTTAGTCAGAGCCTGTTGCACTTCGTGCCCTCGCTCACGAAGTGCCGAGTCCACAGCATCAGCCTGACCAGTCAGTTCATTGGCGACCTCTTCAATTAAGTTGAAGATCTGGTAGCGTTGGGTCGTACTCTCACCCACCTCCTTCAGCGCTCTATCATAGTTCTGTCTTGAAAAAGTCTCCCATTCTCTCAAAGTTGTTGTGCTTAAATTTGGTGTTGTAAAAGTGGTAAGAATAACTTTAAAGTAAAAGCAAACAACATTTTGCACAACTCACTTAGGAGGAATACGCGTAGGATCAACTTTGAGCGATGCCTCAGATAGTTTTAATGTGGTCTGATTCACGTCAATTTCAGTGGTTTTCCTCTTATCCTGAATATCTCTGCTTATTCTGCTGTGTGCGTCTTGCATAAGTAGAAGTTGGTTTAAAGCCTCATCTATTTTTTGCTGCAGACGTTTTCTATTTTTTAGTAGAAGTCCTTGCTCCTTCCTCAGTTCAAGGTCAACTTTGTCCTCTGTAAAATCTATTTCTCGACGTCTGTCTCTTAGAACTAAACACTCAATGTTACAATCTTCGTGAATCTGCATTTCCTGAATTTGCTTCTCCATTGCTTCCTTGGCTTCGTTCAAGCTGGAAATGCCATGCTCTAACATGTTCTCGCCCCGATCAAGAAGCTGTGTAGCAGTGTTTAGTGAATCCAGCCTGTTATCCAGCGCTGTTGTGCTTCTATGGTTATCCCACTTCGTCCGCAGTTGGCACCCATGAAGCGTGGCCAAAGCATCATGACGAGTAATTTCTGATACTCCGCGATGCCAATTCGCACATGCAGTCATCGAATCGTTCTTTGAAAACCAGCTGGGCATCTGATATTTGCATTGTTTTTTATCAAAAGTGGCCATTTCATCTATTTAAATTACGAAATGCTGATGTTTGAACAAAGCGCTATTATTTTTAACCTGAACAACGTAGGTCATAAATCGTGGAACAGCCATACAAACAAACCTATTAAACATCTTATGTAACATTCAAGTGCTTTTTGACTTAACGCTAAGACCTTTAAGTGAGTAAAATTCTGATTGCTGTTTATCTGATATTTAAGTCCTCTTTTATGTCACTCCTCATTGGGGAAAATCATATAGTTGCACTTATTCCTAGTCCTATATTGTTATTTTCTTCCTACCCTTTAAGACAAAATTAGGCTAGTGCAGGTTTTAAGCTATTTTTTCAATGCGTGTCTTCTCTTTGTGCACTTACGGTCCGGAAATGTAGTCAAAAATATTCTGTGTAAAACCCTTTCGACATTCTCGGGGTAATTTAGCACTAGTTTCCGAGATTAAATCTGTGCTGCAAAAATCAAAAATCACGCTTGTCTGCGTAGTGGAAGACTATCTTAAACTGTGTTATTACTAAATCTCCGCTTCTATCGCATTTAGTTTGTGTGTGAAATTTCAACTACCCTTAACAAAACTACCAAATACCTCTTCCGAAAGAAGTTAATTAATATTAAAAACAGCCAAACCTAGGTTTCTTAAGATACTTTTCTAGCAAAAAATGTACTACTGATGCTCAGAAGTACTGAGGGCCAAATGGCGTGGTTTAAAGACCATGCCGCCGACCGGAAATACAATCCTCGGCGACCTAAGTGCCATTGTAAATCAAACGCAGAGCTAGACAAACTATCAAAGCACTACAGTAGCTCTCCTGGTCTATCCTATTTTCGTAACGAACTGCACTGGTAGAAAAATATTTGTAATTTGCACAATACATAGTTTGGAGGTCATTGTTACGGTAGAGGATCCATAGCACCGAAGGACAGTGCAACTCGCGATGATTGAGGAGCATGAACCCAGTAGAAGATGTGCATCAAAAATCAGTTTAGGGCAAAAAAACAAAAAAAATAATAAATTTGCTATAATTAATGGTTTTGATGCAAGCTCGTTACATCCGAACCATTTTGGTTCCGCTTGAACTAGCTTTTGCAAAGAGTTAAAGTGGCGTTGTTTACTACTACACCCACTACATGTAGCCTCTAAATCAACCGGCCAAAAATGCTGCATTTTATGTGCCAACCTGTCGTTTAATCTAAGTGCAGGACCTATCTATGTCAAACAGTTAAAACTTCATAATTTTCACAGCCATTGGAAGGTGTCTAGCCAAAGTGTTGTAAACATACCTCTAGAGTTGCCTCAGTAGACGTTATAAGGTATACGAGAGAGAAAAAAATGCTACCTCTTCCAACGCGGAAAAGGGGTGAAGAACCGGTAGTGCATAGGGAACACGAAGAGCCCTATTTCACCATTCCGCAGGGCGAATTATAAGAAATTTCGAGGTGCGTTCCCAAATTAGACTATTCAGCTTTTTTGAAGCTGAGCCATTGTTTCTAATCAGACGCTCAAGTATGCGAAGTATTGTTTAGAAATAATCCATTGTCCTAGTAATTTAATTTACACTTTCCTGACCTCCCCTTCAGCCAATGACTATCCAGAAATACTGACTGGTGAGTGCCTCCCATACTTGGTTCGCTCCGATGTTAAGACGTCAAAAAATCTGTTTATGATATTTATATATGGGGGAGAAATCACCGTCACTTTTTCATCCTTAGACAGGAAATGTGAATCTGATGTTTTTGTATAGGGCAAAATTGGACACAATTTTAATAATTCTAACTTATTTAGCTTTAATTAAGGCCACAAATCACTAGCCGTTCTTGCTATGCTGTCAATGCTACTCAAAACTAAACATTTCACTGCATGTGAAACCTATTTTAATTTGTTAATCCCCTGTACCAAGTAGCCAATCACAAATAAACAACAGCGAAAGCTGTTTATTTGAAGGATAATTTTAAACTAGCCCCTAATGACTTAATTTACACTTTTTTGGGTTCTTAAAAGGTAGAGTTAGGGTTTTCTCATTCACCCAAAAGCCTAGAAGGCAATCCCACCGCATTCGAGGAGGAGGTGTCGCAAACATGATGACGTTGGAAGCCCTGATTTTAGCGTTACTCAGGTGCCACCAAGACCGCGACTATCGGCGTGGGTGTTTGACTTACTTTCTCCTGACGAAGATGTACGGGCACCGAGGCGGAAAAGCAAGGAGCCAAGACTTAAAAGATTTCAATTATTTTGTAGTTACCATAGAAATGAACGACGGTTTTCTAGAAAAATCTTGTGTTTCGAATTTTCCCCTCAAAGCTTTCTTTACTTACTAAAAAGAGGCTATCAGATAGGCCGGTACTTGCAAGTTCCAATGGCTTGGGGCAGCGACTCGGTCTCACCTGCGTACACTCCCG
This sequence comes from Echinococcus granulosus, assembly GCF_000524195.1. Lineage (NCBI taxonomy): Eukaryota > Metazoa > Platyhelminthes > Cestoda > Cyclophyllidea > Taeniidae > Echinococcus > Echinococcus granulosus. Next base: position 163,977 of record NW_020170485.1, read on the forward strand.
ACGAGGTCAGTGAACACGGGGAACAGACACCTAAATCGACTTTAATAGGGGACTGCGCTCATTATATTGCCGTAAGATAAGCATCTACATAGGTCTGAATAAATTTTTAACTACTATTTTTAATAACAAGAGTGTATGGGTGTAAATAGTAAATTAAGATAGCAGTAAAAATTCTCCCAAAAATAATAGATTATTCCTCATATTTTATAAAAGAGGTGAAAAATACCTAATCATATTTCACACTTTATAGTTAATTTCCATAAATTATTAACAAATAAAGGGATTTTGGCTGGCCTGGAAACCTGAAGGTGTAGGCGTCGGCAGGCGGTGCGCACCGACTTTAATCGATTTTTTGTCCTACGACTTGGGCGGAGAAGCGGTTAATTTGTGCGGTAGTAAAAAAATCACTCAAGATTGTTTAATTGGAAAGAAGAAGACGAGAGAAGGCGTAATGCTTGGGTAGAATATTTATTGCCGACGTACAGAATAGCAGGGTTGGGAGATTCAAGGCATGGCCCACAAGCCATTGCGTCAGGCGTAAGCGTAATCGCAGAGCCTTAAGTGAACGCGAAACGGAAGGGAATGGTTAAACAAACATTTGCAATACTACACAATCAACCCTAAGCACCCGTTTTTAGTGTTTTCCTTTCTTCAGAAAACTTTTGTTTCTACTTAATGACATCAATTTACTCAAATCGACAGGCAGGAATGTGCGCATGCTAATCGGTTGATTGGAATAAGGTCACCTAATGAGGTTAAAAATGCAAGGACTCCAGAGAGTCATAAGTCTTTATAACAGTCTCCTTCACAAGCCATTCTCTTGTGGTCCTCATGCAATACATTATAGGTTGGGCTAGTTTAGAGTGAAGTATGGCCCATAATCAAGAGGAGAAAGATAATTCCCCTGATTTTGCATGTACCACGTCCGCCCACTCTTCTTTCGCAACCTCCTCGCCTCCAGCTACCGCAGACGGTCTACAAGCCTAAAAACTTGTTTTAGCCAGTGCTGCTTTTCGACAACAACCTTCACGACCCGGGAATGGACACTTGAAATACCTTAACTGTCACGCCGCCACGGACTGGGTAAATGCAAGCACCTTTTTGATCACCTGTTCGCACAATAGTGTTGTCTTCAAAATTTAATCAAATTTTGGCAAAAATTTGACTATTCAAATAAAATTTGCCTAATCCCATACCTTCAAGCATAAGTTTGTACATCATTTTATTTTTGCTTCATCAGTATGAGATTAAAAAACCCCCAAAGGGTTTAAACAAACTCATTGTCAAATCGCGGCTGTCATATTTGACATTGTTTAGGAAAAGAATATCGGGAAATTAGACTGTTTAGGTGTAGAATTACACACTTTAAATGTTTTGTTGATTACTAACTTGAAGTTGCTCATGGCCCAATCAGCAGCACTCGCACGCGATTCGTGGACTTGTCCATTCAAGGTCACGCGGCCTCCAGCCAATGGAAAGCGTGAAAGGAAAAATTGCTGTAGAGGTTTTGTCGAGCGGTGGCTGTGCTGAGCAAGGGACCAGTCTGACGCATGCCTTTCAGGCTTCACAGCAATTGTGGTGCTTTGTAAGTCTACTTCGGCTATTTCGCTGCTTTCACTTTGATATGGTCACTCAGGCTTTCGCTGTCCATAAAATAAAGGATTTTCGACTCTTCCACCTCGAGAAGTGCTCGAGTTATTTAACCACACAAATTCTATTTAATCAATCAAAATAAAAGCACGTTTTTAGCGTTAGAGTGATTTTATTTGAAAAAAAAATTTTCGTAAATGTGCGCGAATGTGACTGGTCAGCCGCCAGGACGAGATTTTGCAGCAATTATAAAAATAATATTTATCACTTTAAAGTAAAAAAGGCATTCGTGTAAATCGGCAGATGAATTTGAATTTTTGAGAAAAGCTTTATAGGTCGGCTTTTTGGATCACAGTTGTGGCGCAAATTCCTGTGCACACTACGGAGGGCATCTTTCACCCTTTTTTGAGCCCAATCCGGTGGGAATGGAGTAATGCCTCATTCTTGCTATGATTTATCTGCCTCGATTAGTGTGGCGATGTAGCCATCATCTAACTGGACACTTTACCATAGGGAGAACATCGACTCGCGCCTTGACGGTTAGGCGAAATCACCATTGAAAGTTCCTCTTTCCCTCGCCTCCGCGTTCTGTTTTCATATTACCCAAACAAAGATGCCTAGTAGTTAGCTATCCGAGGCAACAGTTACTGCTTTCAAGGGTTTTTATTGGCCAATTCTTTGCAAATGACGTAGATTGCATTGTCAAGACAGTATAAGGGTGGTGTTTGCTTTATTTGAGTATAAACCGGTCTGTCACAGTTAGGATTGCCAGATTTTCAAATAGGACACTAAGCCAGAAAAAAATATTACCTTTTTATGGGACTAGTGAATAAATGGAGCTGACGCCACTGGATCGAAGCTATAATTACCCCTTTTTACGTTAAGCGCTTCGGGAGAGTAGGAATTTTTTCAGAAATCCAGTAAAACAGACTGCCATCTTGATTGGTTCCCGATCTCGAAATGACAGGGCAAGTATTCAGCATCATGTCAAATTGATGTTTATCACTTTAGTACCGATCCTATGAACAACATATCATAGTTTTCTTATTATAAATCACCCGAATCTCGCAGCCTTTTGAGGTGCCATTGAAGTGAATGGCAGACGACCTTTCAAGATTTAATTGTCTTGTCATATCTATTAATGACTATAGGACTTAAAGAAAAAAACGGGTTTTATATCTTTTAAAAACTGTTAAATGTGTTTTATTTGACCCCATTATCGATTAGCCAATTGCCTTAGATTAACAAAATGACTAAATTAATCGATTTCTAATTGTACTTGTCAGTTGAACGACTAGCTGACTGTCAATCAATAAATGGCCGATTGAAAACTTTGTTATTGATCTCTTTAGAGAATTCCATCTCAAATTTATCAATTTTGAATAATTTTTAGGGTCAAAGTTAGGCAGGGTTCTCGCTCCTGTAACAAGTTAATCTCCATTTTTAATATCATTGATGGCTAGTCAATAAACTCGTCAAACCGGTTGAATATTTAAAAAGCATGGTGTGACACCATAGGTAAACGATTAGCTCCACGCCTTGACACCTCCCCCCCACCCCTCTTTCTCGGGCGCAATTGTCGTGCCAACTCGCCAACCCCATCATCTGCGTCTTGATTTTTCTGACAAGGGTGAAAGGATTTTTCTCCTCCTAATTCGGTACCTATATCTTTGCCCTCAACTTGATATCCCTTATAAATTTTGGGAAAAAAATGAACAACCCTGCATGCGTCATCACCAATTAAGTAGACACTTATCAAACAATCGATAAAACTAGTACCGACTATCGGTCTAGTCTGGTAATGGCTGAACCAGTATCGATTTTCTATTCAATTAAAGCAGAATGTTGTTGTTTTGGGCAACAATTTAGGTAAATAAAAGAGGAGGAATTCATTTTCCTTCCCGGTGTTAAAGTAGCCCTGCAACCAATGACAAGCGATTGCGTCGTGAGTGGTAGGAGGGGCCTCTGCGATGTGCCATTATTGTCCATTTCCTCTTCCTCTTTGCAAAAGACAGGCATAATAAAATGCTAATTGTCGACATTATGCAAATAAGTGCATGACCTGGCATCCAAGTAGGTGGTAAATCGGATCGCGCCTTTTGACGGGCGTAGATTTGGGTTGAAAGTTTTGGCACAGGTTACACACCTTAAAACATTGCCCTTGTGAAGAAGTGATATGGTGGAGGGATGGACGGACTGCAGACTGGAGCCACTAGTGCGGCTGGAAAGGAGTTATCACCCATTTGTTCCCACGGAAATGCCTGTGAATTACTTCTCCAACTGACAGACATCGAAAACCAAATCGCTGAACTCGCAAATCCGAGATAATCGATCAGCAGAGGTATCACACTGCTTTTTCATTTAAAAAAATGTATGGCGCCCTAGCTTAATTTTCTTGGATAAACAAATATGATCTTAGAGGAGTCGAATTAACTCCATTTAATGAAAAGTGACGATATATTTTGCCACGAGTGGACAGGATGTGACGATCACCGATATGCTAGTAAAATTTATAGTCAAGCCGCGCAAGAATTTTGCGTGTAGTATACACACCCAAATAAAACGGTTCTTTCCGTTGGTAATTCATTTCACCTCCACTTCCTCCTCTAATCCTATTAGTCGCCTTTGCCGCAGGCACACATCCGGCCATGTACCGCCTTGATCATTATCCTTCTGAAATGTGTAGCTTCCACCAACAGTTATATACCTAAAAGCAAAGTGGCACAAAATTTGCTGAGTGACCAAATCAATGCATCAAATGGAAATTGCGCACAAATCACTAATTGGCCAATCAGAGCGATGATTTAAGATTGCGTACATTTCTCCTGTGTTCTGATTGGATGATGCCTAATTAAATAATAATCATATACTTGGAAATTGCAGTCTTTTGGTAGTATTGGAAAGATGAATGATTAATGGTATGCAAGAGGGTTACAGCGCCATTAGTTTAAATTGGACAATAGAGAAATTTAATTTACTGGCCTCGTCGGTCTACTTAGTATCTTTTTGTAATTCACGTGACCCACCTAAAGTTACCAAATTTGATGAGGTCTGCCTTGTTTTTGTGGTAGCTATTGTGGGACCGCCTCCCAGGGGTAAAATGTACATTTCTGAGCAAGTAAACAAGAGAAATCCATTGATGTGGTGTTAAGTGGACCTGATAAAGTCTGTTGTCTGCAAACTTTATGGAGCCAAAATAGTTTTTTTAAGAATGAACAGCCTTTTTTCCAGTAAAAATGCTGGATTAATAAGTGGGTCCTTAGAGTAGGCTAGAATTTATGCTTGAAATATTAAATCCTACGCAGGCACTATAGTGGGTCTTAACGCGATGCGATTGGTGACTGAAGAGGCCATGTAAATAAAAGACGCCTCAAGTACATGCCATCCTCTTTGCTAGTTGGGGCACTTTTATGTCTAAACGGTGATTTTTGCCACATCGGGTCCAATTAGACACCACCAAAAGCCCTTCACTCAGCAGAGCATCCTTTGGCATTTATAATACGGCATAGAGAACAATTTTGTTTCCAAAAACTGAATCAATTTGAAACAAAAAGTAATAGAAATTATACAAAGCTTTGTCTCCAAATCATCGGACGCATTCCTGTTTTGTTTAACCTCCGATCTCCAAGGTCACAACACCTACAGATATGCAAGCATTGAGTAGCGCATACAAAATAGCATCATAAACAAGTTCTGTTTTCATAAGCACTCCGTTGGTTTACGCAAGACTTGTTTATCTTGCTTGAATTCGGATAAACTTTTGGCCTTTCTCCTCCTTACATTAGTCAGTTTTTAACCAATCAGTTGCCTACATCGATCTTTTGCCTAGCCCAACTTCTCACAACGCGTTATTTGGCTAAGTGCTGTGAGAATGGTGACGCATCAGGTCCCCTCCATATAGGGCAGTTTACTTTTGACCTCCTCTTTTCCTAGGCCACCCTCTTCCGTGTTCATTCTATATTTAGTTGGTGAGGTGAAGCTGCGCTTTGAAGGCGCCCATTCATCAAAATATGAGGTTTTTTTTCCTCCCGTAAACTTTCACTGAGAGGCGATAAAAAGTTTGGCATTTTGCGTGGGACACCCTTTTACTTCGAGATACTGTCCCTCCCCTCTCTCTCACTCTCCGACTGTCAATAACTAGTTGGTTTAGCTTAGCAACTAAGTAATGGGGATTGGGGAAAAGCGATCTGTACTCCTTTTAATAAGTAAGTTAACCCTAAAAACATTATTAACCCTACAAGGTTGACAGTTGGCGTGAGAGTGTTGGTAGGGGTCCAAGTCATCGTTGAGAAAGTTGATAAGTGGACGAATGAAAATAGCCGCGTCGAATTATTCCCCGGTGGGGCAAACACCGCTCTGCCGCCACAAAAAGGATAAATCTTTTCAGACTTTATTTATACTCCAAAGTGAATTGCCTTTATCCTTTCAGGATTTTAGTGTAGTTTTTTCTCGGTTTATGCGTGGCGGATGAGTATGCGAGAACTTGAAGAGGATCTTCTGCGCAAGTGAGTATGTAGCATGTAGGTGTAGTTAGCATTCTACCACCCACCTCCCATCTTTTGTGGCCTCGGTACTCTCTGGGATTACCCATTTGCAATGTTCATGGGGTGACCGAACGCTGTGACACTCGAATTAGAAGCTCGCCTTGGTAGGGCACGAGCTCGTAAATCTCACACTTTGTCGCAAGGAATGGGGAGTCTAGCTCTTGGCATCCCTCGTTCTACCGTGATCATGCAATTATCTAATGCATTGTGTTAATAAAAGGTGGTAATCACCTGGATCCTCGAGAGAGAACATAACGGTACAGGAGATGTTGTAGTATCTACACCGCCCCTTGCTCCTACTCCTCACCCTAGGTATCTCTCTCGGTTTCATCCTAAAGTACATGTGGTCTTGCAGTATCTTGTGGGAATAGCGCTTTCTTCCCATTGTTTGATTAGTTTTTCCCCTTCCTTGAGAAGACGTTAGAGTCGTCCCACATTGAGGCGATGGATCTTGGCTTCAGCTGCCTTGGTCTTGGCGAATTTGTAATTCCCACTGAACAATTCTGTCTGTAGTTGACCCCACACGCGGGAGGTGAGGTATTGCGTGTCTCAGACATGCGGTGAGTGAGTGACTGAAGGGATGCATTATTTAAAGGCGATCATTGATCTGTTTACATTCTAAACAAAAAAAGAAGGACACGCCCCAGCACAAGTCACTCAGCGTTTTTTTAAATGGGGGAGGAAGTGTAGCTAATTCTTCAACAGCCCCTCCGTCATAGCCTCTTGTCTATCATTTGTCAACGCATTTGAAAGAAACTCACTTGCCTGTCTCTTACCACTACTGTTCCATCTGATGAAGGTGTGAAAACAAAAACGCTAAATTTAAAAGTCTCCTCAGACTGTGTTCTGCCTGTCCACTTGTCTGAATCCCTTCTTTCCGCCTCCATCATGAGGAGGTGGTGAGCCTCCATTCATCCCTCCTCAGCTTCACAAAACACTAAGTCCTTTTTTTGCTGTTGCTCCAACCACAAGTCTTGAGGATGTTTAATAGTAGAAAATTTCCAAACGCGCTGTGTTTTAATCTGGACTTACTTCAACGTGGCGCCCCATTTAAAATTGACTAACCATAATAATTGATGAGCTTGATTTTGATTTCCGCAATGAGGAAGACTCCATGTAAAATAGCAGTCTTTTTTCGTATAAAAGAACAACTTTTGCAACTTTTTTAGAAATTTAGTCTTTGCTATTAACTTTGCTTTTTCGATCCACCACTTCTGTGTTTGTATGCAAGTGTCAAATTCTCCTAAAAGAAAGGCAAACAATAGGGAACGATGGCTTCTTTCAAGGAAAAAAAGATTTAATTTGTGTTTTAAATTAGCTGGGGAAATGGAGGTTTTGTAGCAGTTGTCCAATACCCGCACGTCGTCGTATCTATAAGTGAAATTTTTACTTAGAAACAATCTGCATCAATTTTATATTGTGTGCCTTACAGATTAGCATATTTGTTTAGGAAAACCTCTCTGGTCTTCTCTTTTCTTGTTTCTACTTTTTTGAGTCAAAAGTAAGGGCGGTTTTCATGTCTTTGGATGAAAAATGTCAACTCTTTTTTCTCCTGTCAGTTATGCTTGCGTGAGGCACTCACTGCTTCTTGTGTTTAGTTTATTTAAACCAGTAGATACTCAGCATTTTGAATTGATTTCTCACTGTTTTCTCTCCCATTCTTACCTTTCTTTATCCCCGGGAGAAAAGAGAAAAATGTCATTTCCCCATAACTCATGACAAAAAGGGGTGGAACAAAAATTTAGCCAATTTGTTGTTCCCTCTTGTTTATCACACTAACGAAGTGAAAGAGAAGGTGGTAATTGTGACCACGAGCGCCTCCACGACGCAGTCGACGGCGTAGGTCCGCCCGCCCGCTTGCTCTCTCGCTCGTCCCCAGCGTTGGCATCATTCACTTAGCAATGCAAATCTCTACCACGAGGCGTTGTCTTTTTTTCTGATGACCGCAAGCATTTATCTTGAATCGTACATTTTTCACACACGGTTGGAAGGTCAAACGGTGACGCAGAGGACGGATGCTGACAGTGTCGATTTTTTTTTCGCCCTTCACCGATCACTCTCCAGATGGAATATTTAATCTTGGAAATTCTCTTCTTCTTTTTTTAAAGGCATAATTTAAAAGATAGCGGTTGTGTGGCATTGATATATTGTGGATTTGTTCCCATTTTTTGTTGTTCTTGTGCTAAAGACCCATTTAACAGTCGCCTGGCAACCCACTAGGGTAAGGCGACGTTGATCTGATCTGCAAAATGAAATTGTGCTGCGCTTTGAATCTTCCTTGTGGACTAAAGAAGACATAGTACTTGTGCGGATTGTGTATTGCCGACGGGTAGGGAAGATGAGGCTGGGTGCCACTGGCATGGCCTGAAGGTCTTCCGCCCAGCGGAAATTCAATCGTGGAGCCTTCCGTGCTCTTGAAACCAAGTTGAAGAGTTAAATAAACAATCAAAGTACTGCAATGCAAAATATAAATCTAAAACAAAAAAAAAAAACAAAGTAACGCAGATCCGGGATTCCGATTAACCTCATCATGGAGGATGATGCGGTATTGCGACGATGCTCGAATTTGCATCACTCTGGAGCAAATGAGGGTAATCGCACATTCCCCTTCTAATTTCACTAATTAAAAGCTACCAGTTCAAATAAAGGCAAATAATTAAAATTATTTAGTCCCTTTGCTTTAAAATTCTTAAGTTCTTAAGGTGCATAGAAGTCCATTGCTTTTCAATGCGAGTTCAAAATAAGCTTCACATCGGGTGTTTTAGAACTCAAAATTTTATTAATCAAAGGGAGAAGATGTCGTAAATGGATCTGTAGTGCTCCCAAGCCTTCGTTGATGTCGTAACCAAGCCGAGGCAGCTTGAAGGAGCATGTATTATTAACACCCAGAAGAGGTACTGAGCTACCAGCGAGGAGGCTCAGAACGCATACCCGTGGAGCGAAAGCCCAACATGCGGGGAGTCAAGTGTCTGTGCAGTTAAACACAAAATTAAGTAAAATACATGAGCAGATTTTAGACTTGCATAAAGTAAAAATTTCTTGTGTGGTTAGGTAGGAGGGGATTTCAGTCCCCGCAGGGTCATGCTTCTGGGACCATGTTGATAGTCTTCCAGCTCTGCTCTGCCTGGGTTGTGTGTGCCCCTCCAAGCCACTGGCTTCTTCCGGCTTAAGGGCGACTCGGGAGTAAACCAATATTCCTATCTAAGAGGTCACTAAGATGGCATATCGGCTGACCTCTTTCGTAGGCCTTCTAAAGTTGTTTTGCCCACTTTTGCCTTCCTAGTAAAGCATCGTAAATGCCAGAGGCTCTCACACCTAGGCATTAATTTAAAAAAATTTCCACTTATATTAGGTCTAGAGTGGTATGTTTGTGTCCTCCGGAGACTTCCCTGTTATTAAATAAACTAAAATGGTGTGAGGGAGCATACTACTTACTAATATTCAGTAGGGCTAGAAAGCCAGCAGACCATGACCCAGAGCGAACATTACGAGATATATAGAATGGCCGATAACTGGTCTATTTCGAATGGTATAAGACACCATGGAAAAAGGAAAACAGCTCTAGTTCCTACGTCATTAGTTTCAAATAAGAAAAGGTTCTTTAAAAGAGTTCAGCAGATGTCTCCTTCCAGCAACCCCTTAAATGGAGGCATTATAGCGCTCCCTAGTCTTCTTGAGGTCGCATTAAGTTAAAACAGTGTGAAGAAACACGCATGACTGAAGTAGAGAAGAGAATAGAGATAATCAACATGGCTCGGTGAACGATAGTGGAGCGCAACCTGCAGAGACCGAGATGCCCTCCTACCTATTCACACATTTAAACATAATAATTTAACAAGCAATTATCTTTTCCAATGTAATAAACTTTTAAAATTACAAAATTTTACAAATCTAACGTTGTTTGCGTCCTAAAATACTTCTTAATTCTCTAAGTTTCCTTTCAAAGGATCGGTATTTGCCCTTTTTAAGAATTTGAAGCACTGATTGAGATAGGGTGCTCGTAAACAGTAAACAATCAAAAGATACTTTAAAAAGGCAGAATTATACATGAATTTTTACATTCTTAACCGTAATTCTGATGCCCCTTCTAGGGACTGGCGGTACTTTTTCTCACCCATCCACTGTGTCCGACTGATACTTTAGACAGGCATTACCAGCCCAATGAAATGGACTAGAAAACAATCATTTCATTCCTGATATTATCATAACTAGTGGAAAGTAAAATCGCCCTTTTTTCCTTCATGTTTCAAAGTTAAAAAAGTCAAATTTACTCATGCGCAGTGGCGCAATTGTTTGGCCATTTTATCAGTTCCCCACATCTGACTAACAAAAGTCTGTATTAATGAGCATCTAAATTGTTTAAACGAATAACCCACTCATGCGCTGTAAAAATTTTATGCCTGATGTTTTCAGTCAGGAGTTTCATTTTTCCTGCTTTTTTACTGGTCACCCCAACTCTCGCATTTCCGTGTTTTATTTCTAGTGTCAAAGTAATTAGCAATATTTTTGAATAAATGGGCAATATTTAATGAGGCTGACTGATTTTACCAGGGCAGACGGATAAGCCACATTTTTTATCTACTCAAAATTTACACTAGCAATTATGTTGGTTTTGGAGTGGTAACGTCTTGAATGTGTCATAATTTAATAAAATCTTCTAAGATACCGTATCCAAATAAGAAAATTCACTTGTTTAATTCCTTCCCAATCTTCAGTTGGCATTAATTCGTGCCAACTTATTGGCTTTCTGTCCAAGTAGCTGATTGGGAGCTTCATTTTATAAGTTATTTAATCCAACTTTCTGTCCTTAGGAAATTACCCAATTTTGTACGCAGTAAAATATTATTTTAATTGAAAAAATCCTCTAATCCCATGATCGTTTTCTTGCATTTGGCTTTCTAAATGTCGTGGTAGAAAATCGAATAAAAAAGGTGATAAGTAATTTTCCAAAATAGAAGTAAATTTAACAAAAAAGAATAAATGCTTAAATATCGCCTATTATCATTGAATAACAAGATGCTTACACTTTTTGCTGTGTGCTACTACAGATGGAATATCCAGTATTCCCTGCCTGTTTGATCAACAACCTCATGTCTGCGCCACGCGATCGGCATTAAGATCGCATCTTTGAGATCCCTCCCTCAAACAGTGTTTAGATGCGGAGAAAATCGCTTTTCTTTTATTCACATACTTATTTCCATACCAGAAAAAACATAACGACTTTATTGGTTTTCAAATCCTTGCGTCCGATTGGTCAAAAAATACCTGGTTTGTGCAAACCCAAGCCCCATTTACTAATTCGATATTTTAGCCACTTTTTGCCTAAAATAAAAGTTTTTCGGTGTAAATGTGTGTCCCACCTCTGAATCCTCATTTTCTTTATTTACTGAAATTTTTTAAGTATAGGAAGATTTAGTGGTCCCTAGTGCTGTGTAATGGAGGCAGGCATTTGTTAGGGCACTTGTGAATAATTCAACAGAACAAATTAGACCAAGGCAAGAAATATTTAAGCATTTATAGTTTAATCAAAAAAAGCACTGAACACCTAATCCTTTTTTGTGCTAAAAAGTTGTAACGAAATGGTGTGCTTTTTGCATAGAATGGGGAAATAAAATAGATGGGCATGTGCAGCAGCTGTTCTCATTGCTGGAAATGGACAATTTACAGCCATTTTTGTCAACTTCTATCCAATCACTATCAGGAAGCGTTCAACTCCATTCGCTGCTGTGAAGTTGCATAGCCTTTGATGATTCGGTCAACCATTCAGGCGAGGAGGACAATAAAAGGAGTTTAAAAAAGTAATTGAAAATTTGGAATCATATTGAAAGATTTATTGCGCCAAAAACTAGTCTTACCCATTAAAAAATTCCCACACAATATTTTTAGGACTATATTAAATGCTTTATGTGAAAAAAGCTGTAGATTACAAGTTTGACTTTTTATTGACTTTTTGTCAATCACCTCAAAAATCAGTAACTGATCTAGCTACTTAATAATAATGACAACTTTTATTTTTTCAGTAAGAAGAACCCTTAAAACATTATTTTTTTAATCCTCACTTAAAATTAATTTCCTTTACATTTCGTATTTTTCACACTGTACGCCGATTGGCTAAAAGGCAGAAAAAATTGTGGAATTTTCTACTTTTTTTCCGGTCCCACCACTGACGTTATTTGACCCTACTTATGACAAAAAACAACAGCTTGTCATTTTTGATGTTGATTTAGCACCTTCTTTGCACGTGAACAGTTAACACGATTGTTTTTGCTGCAGCCATTTGATCACTTCAACGGTTTTACCCTCTTTACTATCTCTTAAATGACTTTATACACTTTATTGAAACACTTTTGAGTGGGGTAAATTATTTTTACTACTCGTAAGGTCGTTGCTAACAGTTCAAGTTAGGCTATTTAGTCTCTTCCGTAGTAGTTAATCATGTCACTGGCGAGAAGTTAGCCCAATGGATTCGGAGCCTTTGGAGAAGGTTTAACAAGAAAGAGATTGCAAATTGCATTTGCATATCTTGCAAATAAAATTAAATCACCAATGACAGGCATAAATGAACAGGATAGAATAGCACACACGAATAAATTTGCTTTTCTAATAAAGTAACTTGCAAATCTCGATGCTCCTCCGAGATCTATGTCACCGTCATGGAAGTCGAACCATAGCACATTCAAAAGTAATTGCCATGGTGACTCTACTATCATCCATTGCAGTTGAGTGATTGGATCAAAGGTCATTTGTGTTTCTTTTTCCCTCATAATGGAGATGGGACTTTTATCTCGAAAAACTAGTAGTAACACATTTTAGCAAAATCTGATCAGGTGACCTTGTCACGACCTGTCTTGCCAAAAGGTATTAAAAGAATGCAGTTTGAGGCCTTCACTGATATTTTGACACTCTGTTCATCTACTTGGGCTCTAATGAGGTGTAGCATAAATGTACCGTCACCGTATTCTTCACAAAGGCGAAAGGGGTCAAACCTGCCTACCTCACCTACATAATACTACCAGGGGCACGATCGGAAAGTCGCTCACAGATCTGCTGATAGTCTAACAGCCTGAGTGTTGACAAGCACTACGTAGCTGACTCCGTTTGATCCTCGGAGGTTACGCCTCAGCAATCGATGTGACAGCAGGTGCCTGCGTGCATGCTTGCTTGCGTGTGTAAAACCACCTTAGCCACCAATCAGAGGCGAGTAAATTGGGTTTGGTTGACAATTTACGAGTCTGTACGTGTACTTCACTTTAATTATTTCACACCTTGAGTAAGTTGTCACCCCTTCATAAAGATATGTGCTTTTTCCCCTTTTGGATTGGTCCAAAATTATTTGTGTGTCGCTTTCTACTTATTTGCGAATTGCTGATTATAAGTAGTATGTCTTCCCCCTTCTTCCTTAAGTGGTACGTTTTTAAATAATTACAAATTTAAGTCTGCCCTTCTCATATTCCAGGGTAGTTTTAGAGGGGCTTTTGCGGAGAAAATAGTTGGTAATAGAGGAATGTGATGATTTTTTCTTACTTGATTGGGGATTTTTAAGTCATGCCATTCGACTGACTCATGTTAACATCGCGCGGGGTGGTTTCGACAATATCACCTATTTGACAGTTGTGCATTTCGATCATGTGAAAGTACTTTGGGTGGTGTGGTTTTTGATACTGAATTTGGGCGCAAGTCATGGGCACGTGCTCCCCATCTCCCCTTCACCGCCTCTTAACTGTTTGCAAGGTGGCGTCAGGCGCTCAAAAATCTATAAATACGCATATGTGGCTTTTGATACGGTTACTGAATGGGTTCCTTGAGTTGCCTTTATTCACTTCGAACTGGAGATGATGAACTGCAGGCATTGACGAGTTAGTCCTCGACACTGAAGATGAATTGGGTGGGAAGCCCTTTTAATAGCCCTCCAAACCTATTAGCTTGGAGAGGAGCTGTATCAGGCTAGAGCCAGGAAGTGACACTGTTCCAACTATCTACCCATTCGTCGATGAGATTCATAAGCCGGCATTTTAAACCTGTCCTCAATGCTCGATCCTGCGAACCCCAGGAGGGATAGAACAGCCCTGATATTCATAAAATTAGGGTGCACCCACTGGCCACATTCCTAATTGTGAGTTACAGTTTTGGCTATAATGAGATAACACAGGAATTCGTAAACTTTGCCGAAGAGCCGTAATAATTTCAACATCTTGCTGCTTAAAAAAGAATATTCCCCATAATTTATGATCATCCCGAGTTTTTTTACACCCATTTAACTACGTTTCGGTGGAAGGAGTGTTTATGTGACTTTGTTGGTTGAGTTGTTGACTTTCGTACTGAAATAATTCTAGCCTTAAAAGGAGAATAAGCCTCCTCAACAAAAGCTCCTCGAGCCCTGTCGGTATTGCGCTACTTACCTTTTTAAGTAGTAAACACTCTCTATCATCCGTCTTTTTATTCCATTTTCTATTTTTTCCCAAAAAGAAGCTTAGTTTTATAATTTATAAGGCATAGAGGCATGGAAAAGAACAAAATGAGCAAGAATGAGGGAAAGACGTCACCTCCTGATATTTATTGTGAAGTAGACGTGAAGGGGGTCGAGGGAGGGGGAAGAGGTTGACATCTCAATCTCAAGTGGGCATTTGCAATCCCCGGCTGTTAATAGAAGGCCAAACTGGGACCGTTGCTGCAAAAAGGGTGAAGTTAATCCAAACTAGAGAGTTTAATTAAAGGAGCATAAAATGTCGTAGTTGTCCATCTCTCCACCCTCTCACCCACCCGCCTACCTAACTACCAACATACACACAGGCAGACATGCACACTTGCCTGCATACACGCCGACAAACAGGTGGACGGGCAGACAGACGAACAACCAGATAGACCTGGAGACAGGTGCACGGACAAACGAACGGGCAAAGGTACAGAGGCGCCGACAGACGGACCGCATGTCTGCATGTCTGCCTATGTAGTCACCCCTCATGCGTCACCATCTTTCTGACTACCAACCATTTGCCCATCCAAATTATCTACATCCTTTTTTCCTCCTTGTTTGACAATGACATGGCTAGTGTAAGCTTTATATGGGGAAATTTTTGGCGGTCACGTTTTTTTTCAAGCTAGGCTGGATGATTTGATAATGCGGTTGAGTTGCAATAAATTTAAACAATTAGGGGAAGATTTCTGGTAAGTTTTACCTAAATGTTGCCGCGGGAGCACGGCAACCCAGAGAGTTAATTCACTTTGATTATGATCATCAATTAAGACTCAGGAAAAATTCGCAAAGTGAAATTTTAATGCTAATAATTATAAACTGAAATTATTTAATTTGAAAAGTGTTGTGGCGTTGTTCAGATCAACGAAAAAATAAAAGTGGTACATAGAGGAAAAGGAAATGGTTGTCCATCGCGTATCCAAATCATACCCATCCCTTATCCACGGAATGCCCATTTCGACAAGTATGCAGCCATCGGTCCTCTAGCTATTCATCCATCAGGCATCAATCCCGTATCCAACCACCTATCCATCCCGTAACCATCCATCCTGTTATACATTCATCTAACAAATAATCCATCCATCTATCCCTCCGTCCCGTATCCACCCATTTATCCACCCATTCATCTATTCATCCATCCATCTATCTATCCTGTATTCCTCCATCCATCCTCTATCCACCCGTCCATCAATCAATTCAACCCGTACTCACCCATCCATCCATCCTGCATCCATCTTACCATCCTGTATCCATCGACCTATCCATCCATCCTGTATCTATCCATCCATGCACCTATTCATGATGCATCCATCCGTCCATACATTTTATCCATATATTCATCCATATATTCATCCAGGTATACATTCATCCATCCATTCCTCTATCCTGTATCCATCAATCCATAATGTATCAATCCATCCATTCATCCATCCAAATTTATTCATCCATCCATTAATCCAACCCGTACTCACCCATCCATCCTGCCTCCCTCCGGCCATCCTGTATCCATCGATCTATCCGTCCATTCATCCATGACGCATCCATCCTGTATCCAGCCATCGATCCAACCTCCATCCAGCCATCCATCCGTCCGTTCATCCATCCTTCCATTCATCCACCCATCTATTCATCCATCTTTCCATTCATCCATCCACCCATCCATCTGTGACGCATCTATCCATCCATCCTGTATACATCCATCCATCCCTTCACATTTTCCCGTGTTTTTCTGTCCTTTTTATTTATCCTTCATGCCTCCATCCGAATAACCATTTACATATCCTAGTATACCTCCGTCGACTTACACACTAAATTATCCTTTTTTAACCACCCGTTCATTTATCCACTCAATCAACAACGCGAATATCATTTTATCCAAACCATTTTATTTTCTTGATCTATCCTAATCTCACCTGAGAAAATTCACTGACACTTAACCAAATTTCACTTTTCTAAATATTACTTTTGATTAAAATGTTACTTCTCGCAAGGTGTCATGACACTGCGTGACAGCGTGGCGATCCAAAGTGCCTCCACAATTTAGGCGATCAATAAACCTAAGAGGCGAAGAATCGATTTTTGGGTTCTTGCCACAGCAGTGACTACACGCACGCACCTACGCGTGCGTGAATGCGTGTGTGCGTGCGGGTGACCCACAGCAGGCCCTGGGACGTCGCGTCCGCTAACTCGTCCATTGCCCGTCCCTGTTGGCACATTCCATGGGTACAGTAAAGCAAATTTGCTCCTGCGCGTTCGCTCATCACATTAGCACCAAGTTAGAGGAGGGGCAATGGAACCGTCTCCTCCAGGCCTGTTTACGTCTGGTGATCAATGTTACTAACTTCTGGTTTATGCCCCTGAGGGAGATCATGCGCTAACACCTCCAGTGACCATCAAGGCAATCTAATTGTACTTTTGGGCTTAGGCCGAGTGTTTATCTCCTCCAAGCTGCTTTGCTCGGTGACAGGTTGAACAACTGCGCGTCTAGTAGTCATGCTAAATTAATGTCTGTTTCTAGTGCACCAGAAAAAGTGGGCATGCTCCAGCACCCTTAAAAAGTTGTATGTCCCTGCATCTGTAAGGCGACCTTACTAGCCTTGCTCTGAGAGGTCCTTTAACTTTTGCCTTTAAAAGCTCATCTTCAATCTTCAGTGGCTATCACAGATCACTTCGGTGATTCTGGAAGACTTCATGAAACATGTAAGAACTTAAAATTAATTAACTGAAGCACACTCGACCACGCTGAAGAGTCACCAAAAAGTTTTCACCTCCCGAATACCCCCCCCCCCCCCACCAGCCCCGGATTCCCGTGAGGTAAATAAACAAGCTGCAAGGGACTGTTTTTCCCCCTTAAAACGATAAGTACCAAATCATGTCATTATTGCATTACGCGAGAGAAAGCTTTTGGAGAACTTTACGTTCATCACTCAACCACGCCAAAAAAACGGCAATGATGCCATCAAAACTGCGACAAATTGAGTCACTTTTCACTCGAAATTAGTCCATAAATTGAGGAAGAGGGGAGGAAGTTAACTTGACTAGTCTCCACGGTGCTTTGAATACTAATTGAGTCAGTTTTACGTGTACACAATGCGCTACGGAGAAAAGCGGACCCTCGAGGGCGACGTCGGAGCAGACACGGTGATAAAACAAATGCACGACATTAACGCGCACGCACGTGCGCACTTGCATGCAAATGGATGCATGCAAAGATTCAGGCCAATGGACAGCGTCCTATCTTTTATTGGCTATGCTAGGTTTCACCTTGAGCTACCAACCAATCACACTGTGATATGTGTTTCAGTTCTTATTGACCAATCGGGGTATTGCTATGCCACACCACTCATCATCCAATCAAACGAGGAAGAAGTTTCTGCGATTGTTTCGTATTCCCACTGACGGTAGGGGTAGTCACAGAAATCGAGCTGTTTTGAATTCCGGCTCCATTGACGCCAATTCAGGGGAGGAGCATCGAGGGATCGGAAATCACCCCCATCACGGATTGTTTAATCACACAAGGCACGAGAAACCGCAGGTTAGTCGGGTGGACAAAGCTAACAACACTCTCAGCCAGCAACAGCAACGACAGGAGCCGGTATTCAATTCGCCGGCTAAACCTCCTAGACCGAACAAAATGGGCAATATTCACCAGGTGAGTGTAAATTTCGTATGCCCTGTCCTACACTTTTCCTACTTTGAAATGAAAAACAAGAATTCTTGTATCACCCTGACAGATATCGATGCGGAAGCAGGTAAATTCCTCCTCTCCTGCTTTTTTACGCTTAATAACTAGACTAAGTTTGACCTTATTAACAAAAAAATCGAGTTTTCCTTATTTGTTTGCTGAAAGGAGTTGACTGACGAAACTTTTATTAAAGCATTTTGACGATATTTTAACTCCTAGTCCATTTTTCCCCCGATTTTTGCCTCAGCTATCTCATCTTCTTCCAAATAAGGCTAGACCCTGGACCATTTAGGTGTTGTGATAAGGAGTACTTACTTAATTTACTTGTTCTACGCAAATACGCTGGAAATGTAAACAGTAAACCTTGCACATTTTTTGAAGGTCATTCGCCACTTCCGACCTTTTAATGAACAGATCTGGTTTTAATTTAAAACAGTGAACTTGCTAGGTTTTGTAATACTCTCCCTCTTCTACATTCCTGAAAACAGTGGCAACAAATCGTCTCACAGAAGCCGACTTAGCTTAAGAACTGGGTCTTAAGCGTCACTTCATATTTGTTATTCATCAGTTTGGCCTGTTCGTAAATCTCATTTTTTACACAAATATCACCTATTTCCACAGTTTTTAAAAATTTGTAACCTCAAAGGGGTTTCAGCTTAAAGTCTGTAAAGCTTTTGTCTCTGTGAGTATATTCTCTCTGTATCAATAGGAAACTCTTTCCAGGTCAATCAGCTGAAGTTGTTTCAACTGTTCTACTTCCTTGTGGATTACTAAACAAAAAGTCCTGCAGAGACATCTTTCCTAAACAGCACTGATCGTGGTGTTTTTTCTACCCTTTTCCTTTGCGCAGTATCCCATTTTTTTCCCGGAAATCGTATTGTTTGCTCATCACCAGAGTTTCAAGAAAGAAACGGTACTTGCAGTTAAAATCCACCCAGTTTTCGTAACAATCTTGACAACGGGTGCGTGCTTACACACTTCTTAATCACTACTCCACTGCATTTTGATGTGTTGCGTTGTCACCAGTGACAAGGCAGTTGTTGGAATGTTTGATTTACTTAACTGCAAAGGTGGAAGCCGCTGGTTCATTCAGCCATTTCTTTTCACCACTGATGTTATTCTACAACTCACCCTGTTTCCGTGGCTAATGTTCAGGAGTAGGGTCATCTGTCACATTGTCAAACACCTTGTTTACGATGTCACGAGTTGCCTCATTTTGATTTTACAAGAGAATAGGCCAGGCCACAGGAAAGGCGATTAAACTCCTGCTACTGCTAATTCACACTTTATTTAAAATGTATTAATGCCTTTGCCACCCTTAACTTGCCACACTGCTACCCTGCCAAATGCCTTTCTTTTTTCTTTGTTAATTAACATTCCAAGCTGCCTGCTCCGCGCTGCTCCACTATTCACCGCCACGAATCATACCATTGTTAAAGTGAATTGGCGCCAAGATTATTGACAAGCCCAGAGACAAAGTAATTTTCGTAATGGGTGTAATTCTTTTACAATAATGGAGAGGAGAATAAAGAGCTTGCTGCTTTCTTTGTTTTTTGCTGGCAAATGATTACAGCCAGTGCTTGCGTCCCAAAATCACTCACCCCCCTTTTATACTTGTCTGTTGTCCGAACTAAATGTTTATTGTCCTGATTGCTCAATGCGCCACTTTTTTTTCCTGGTGCGTGTATGTACACTGGTGTGCAGGATCGCACGCCTTTTCAATTCTAAAGCGCTGCATAACTGGACATTAGGCGTGGAGATGGTAGAGGGACGCGGTGGAGTGAAAGGATGAAATTACGCCTTTGATGACCCTTACTAGCCTCGGGGTCTCCGTCACCTCCTCTTTCTCCACTTGACGCAAAAGTGCGTGGACGGTTGTCTGAAGAGCTCACGACCTCTCTATTTGTCTCCTTTTGGGAACGTTTCTAGAGTCAAAAATCCTGTAGTACCTCAAAATCTACTTTAAAGATGTACCCAAACTAAGATTCTACCTCAGTGCTTAAGTTATTTCTAAAAACTTGATACCTACACGGTAAAGCGGCGCAGATATTTCCTTTTATGGGTGTTATTTATGGCGGATTTTTGCATTTCTGCGTCTAAGTCTCTGTAGTGATGTTACTCTTTTAGCAATTGCTTCACTGGTATGGGAATTTAGTTTTTCCGTAGTCATTCCATTCAATCTTTTTCGGCTTTAGTGAACCACTTTTTCATTCCTTCCATTTGAACGTTCGGAATGTCCTCCGTTCGGTACACTATATCATGAACCTTTCTAATTCGCCCTTAGATGAATGCACAATATTCTCAAACCGAAGTTAATCGCTGCTCCAGATGCACATAGTTTACTACCATTTTTGTCCCAGGATAACAGCTGTTCTGGTAAATTGTGGTGACGGCCAGTCTATCGGACAGAGGTGATCACGTGACACCTTCAGATAGGGCCATTCACTACTTTTTCCAAGAAAAATAAGCGAAAGTACTGCGGGTTTTGTGATGTTAAAATAACACTATTGTTGACATCTTTCCCTCCTCTCACATCTGCACATTCATTTCAGCGTTTTTGTTTACCCCCAAAGTCTCTGCACGAAAGATGTTGTAGGTACAGCCTGCTACTGGTGCCCAGCATGCGCCAGTTCCTCTAGTACCTAACTCTTCACAGAAGATTGAGTTTAGTGTCCCGACGAGATGCGTATCAGGATCAGGCTGATTAAATATTTGAAGGAGCAGCTTCCGAGGCTGTGGGCTAGGTATGGAACCACCACGCCAATGACCATCACGAAAGTACAAAATTATGGGTGATCATATTTGAAATGTCGACTTCCAAATCTCTTAGATGTCTCACCGTGCTTGCAGCCAGCCCTCTACACACAGCATAGTGAAGGAGTTAAAGAGCAACACAAAAGGACTGGATACTTGTTGGAGGTAATGTCCTTTGAAGTTCCTTGAAGTACTGCCAGACAGTGCGTGCTGGCACCAACGCATAAGCACGTGCCAGACTAGTTGTGGCATTTATTAAACTAAAGGCATCCTTTTTGTTTTTTTTTGACGGCTGTGGATTGTGGGTCTGTGTGTGTGTGCCTTATGTATGTACAGCCCCACCAAAAGGGTGCGTGTAAACAGTCTACCTTTAGAATCGGCTGAAGCGGAGCAGAGGTTACTTTACAATAGTTTTAAATCAGACGCATTCCTTCCACCCATTCCTCTTAAAATACACGGAACTAGAGCTGGCCCTACATTTTTTCATCTAAGATTGGTTTTGAACAAGACAACTTCTCTGAAATGGCCTTGGACAGCGTCTCAGTCTTGGTTTACGCCTGGTTTGTCTTATCTCATGCAAAGCAGTGTCATCAGGACTCCTTGAAATCATAATAAACAACATATTTGCTGAATTTGGCCTGATGTGCTCCCTTTGAGTCGTAGACTATCAAGAATCCATGGGCAATAAGTGTCTTTAGAATCTGATGAAGTAAGGGAAAAGCAACATTCCTCTCGCTTTGCGAGAGAATCCACGCCCACTTGGGGCACCATCGACTTCAGGATCTGCCAAAACCATTGGGAATTGATCTGTACCCATTTGGAAAATGTGGCATTGTTCAAATGGCCCTTGAGTAGTCTCTTACGCTCTCAAAGTACTGAGATCCCACGCCTACTGCGGTTTACTCCACTTAAGAAGATCGTCATAGTCTGGCTCTTTTTCCCAGCTTTCACAGTTAAAGCCGTTTCTCTAAGAGAAATCCTACCACCTTATTTTCTCCAAGCTGCTTTTGTCTCCACTTTACTCGGACATGTTAGCGATGGTCCAGCTGTGTCCGTTACGTGATTTAATGTGCTTGTATTTGATCTAGTTCATCGTTCGTGAAAGTCTCTTAACATTGAAGAAGACTGTTTTACTTTCTATTGTGATCTGAATCGATCCAAGATATGTCCAAACGCTGAAGATAATGAGTCGTCTTTGTGCCACAAAAACAGAGAGGCAGAATTTAAACTGGTTCCTTTCCAGAAAGTAAAGATATAAAATCGACTGAATGGTTCTGTTTGTTTGATGACCCTCCAAAGTGAATGTGGAGTTTGAACTCCTCCGTCTTTAGCACGGTTTGAAAATTCAGCTTAAGCTATCGCTCTCGAGTGCTCTCCTTCACTGAAAGATGAGTAGACTAGAAGTTCCTCTGTTGACTGATTTCGTGCCTTGAGGTATTGCATGCCATTCTGAATTCAGCCAATGCCTTTGTCAAGGAGACAAAGATGATTGCTTACTCTTGAATAGGTTGATAATCGAAGTGGAGCTTCCCTAGTAATCAATCTGAAAGTCGTTGTTATTGGCGATCTACCTCCAAGGAAAATTAAAGTAGGGAAATTTCGAGGGTTTCGTATTAAACGATAAAAATTCGTGATGGGCTGGTTGGTTGAGTCATCCACCGACCAAGATTTAGTCACTTGCATCCACGCCTGGAGGTAATGCCTCGATGACTACCTCGGACTAGACAACGTGGATTAAGCGAAGGTACTTACTCATCGAAGGTACATCTTTCAATAAACCCTTGGAGGGATGTGAATGTGTTGTTGCTTTCACCTCTTCCGCATTATTCACCAAAACGTTAGCATCATCCTGGCCCTCGCCTCCGTTTCTCATAGCTATCGCATCCTTTGACCTAGATTGACCTCATTGTTGCACCTGGGCAGCCGCATAGTATCATGCCAAATCACTATGAAAAAGACGGTTTGAAGTCATAACAATGATGTGTCGTTAAAAAGTGAATGAAATGCTTGGATTCAAAGCAAAATTTTGAGGTATTAACAATAGAACTTAGACTTGCTTGAAGAGATCAGACATATTATGTCCCCCCCCCCCCCAACATTTCATTTTTAGCCAACTCTAATTAATTTTTGGAAGCTAAAGTGAGATGACAGGAGATGAAAATGTCCTGATTGCTGAACCTCATTCGACCCCGTGAACTCTAGACGTTCGTCACGCCTCCCCACCCCCTCTCCAGTGTCAACTGCTTTGATAACGAGATGCGTGATGGTTGCCTCTTTCCATCCTTCGCCTTTTTTCTATATGGGCATTTTTTAAGACCCCAAAAGGCTTTCCACCTTTACCTAAAAGCAAATTCCATACGTAAAGTCTTTTTTTCTTTAATACAATAAGGGTTTTTCCAGTCTTCTGCAATGGGCTGTGGAACTATACCAGTCCTTCTGTGGGCGGACACTATGGCTCTCTTCCAGACCCATGCCTTATCACCACGAGATGACTCACATCCAGTGCAGATGGTGGGAGTCGGTGAAGGTTAACAGCAGGAGAGTTCTTAAAAGCAAACTTGCTTCCCTGTAAAAATGACCTGTTTTGCTTGTGGTAGTTCACATTCTTCTTTTCCCAGAGAAATACCAGTGCTGGGGTAAACATGCTCCTTGCTATTTTGTTGAACTAGACTGCCTTGAACTTTGCCAAGGTTGTGCGTTTTCTCGATCATTGCATACTCTTCTTTGTGCAAAAAAACACCAAGCACTCTTCTTCATTGTATCAGTGAAAATGCAACCAAAAAGGACTTTGACACGTGAATATGGTTTGCGTAATCAAAAACGACATTTTCACACTTTCCTTCACCTCATACTCCGTAACCTTCAAAATACTGGAGTGTACTGGGCTATAGACGAGTTCAAAGCTAACAGTCAATGCTTCTGCGACTTTGTTTTTTTTTTCAAGAGTCGTCATGGCGCCTAGAGGTTGGAATTGCTCTGCATCTGTTGTGCATGGAAAACACCCATTTGATACTTGGCTTCTCTACTCGAGTACACACTTTGGCACAGATGAATTTATTGCCTCCGGCAACACACACCCAAATGCTTTTTTTTTCCATCGTTAGGGTAGAAATTCGCGTTAGACTTGCTTAGAATGGGGAATGGCATGCCAAACAGCTAAGTAGTGGGTCTCATGATACTCCTGGGTCGAATCAGTAGTTTGCTATCGGCTTCTTCCACTTCGAATGCCCTCGGAGTAATCCTTGCCCTTAAGAAATAATTTGTCCTAGACGCTTTCCTTTTTCCTCATAAAAGATGCTTCTTTATACCACTACACGAATATGGTGAAGTGGGTAGCCTCGCAGCCTGCACCCTGCCTCTCTTACCATAAGCTCAACTGTTACAAGCAAGTTGTCATACCGTGGCAGCACCTTACGGTGTGTCACAAAGATTGACTGAGCACAAGAATAATTAGGTGGAATGTGTGGTGCTCCTTGATCTGAGGCGGAGGGGCTATCAAGTAGCCATTAAGTCGATCTCACACCCTCATTGCCAACGCTCTTGTCATCGTTTCAACAACGCACCATCCACAGAGGCTGTAATGGCGATTGCTAATTCACATTTACCTAAAACATCTCTAGTTGAAGAGTCTTTACAAATTTGAGCTTCCCCTCCCTCCAATAACAAAGTTGAGGATTAACTTGATACCCTAGTAGGCCAATTTTCAACTACTTTGTGCGATCTTTGTGCAGTAATCACATTATTTATTTTGCTATCTCTACCAAAGGATTGGTTCAGAGTCAGTGTTAAATTTGCTTTTCAAGTCAAATAAATCTTGTTTGCCTCCTCCGTCCTTTATAGCCCATTGTTTGGGCACATGGCGGCGGCGGGAGGGAGGGAGCAGGCAAGAAGGGGAGAAAGCTTTTTATGGCATGGCTATAAGACAACGACGCAGAAGCAAAGTACACAAATCACTGCGATTAAAGAGCTAGCGTCTTTTGTTACTATCAAAGTGCCATAGAAGATCTCAAAAAGTGTTGGATTTTGATTTGTTGTGTCAAATTATGATTGGCTGGTCTATGAAGCTGTCATTTGTCTTTGATAATTTGCTTTAAGCCTGATTTTTTGTGCAGGGGTGGATGTGCAAGAAGCAAAATCTGAATTAATTTTCAAAAGTCATTACCACTGGAAGACGTGGGCGTTTGATTTTTTTGGCTGTGGCAGGGGCTAGAAGAGGAGAGATGAGGAGAATCACATAATGTTCAAATATTTACCGCCGGTTGTAAGGTAATCCTCACTGTCTGCTTGATCGTTTTGGCATTTGATTTGACTTGCTTGCACAAGGCAGCTGCCTAAAAGCTTCTTCTACGTGACACCAGATTGACACAATAATCGTCCAAGGGTATCATCCCCTCAGCAATATGCAAGTCAACTTGATCATTAATACAGGCCCTTTTGGAATGTGATGTCACATTTACTTCTGCGCAATTTATTACCTAAAGTAAACAAACATAGCCCACTTGCGAACCCCTGCTTCCTCCTCTGAATGTCATACAACAGGTTTTTGCAGCCTTGGAAGCAAATTAGCCTCGATTTTGCCGCCGTTATGGTTCAAAGGGAAGAGACGATGGTACAAAGCGCGGAAAAAAGTACTGTGCCGCTGATGGAAAGCCATTATTTACTCCCATGAATAACGCAAGCCTAATTAGGCGGGGATAGGGTTAGCCTTTTAAGTTCGGGTGATATGAGTCTCTAAAAACCCATATTTCTTTCCTGAACACAACTTCTTAGCACTCCCTCCCCTGTGCTGCATGACTTCAGGAATCATCTTTCAACTCTGAATGGAGTCTACAATTTTTTTCTCTTTTTTGAGAAACGCCTCCAAGATTATGTATTCTAGGCTCATCGTCCCCGCTACTTAGTTATCTCAGTAGTACTGCAATTTTTGCTGTACTTCGCGTCTCAATAGTAAGCAGGTTACTAGGTAAGTTCTTCAATTCCTGGCTCTAGAACCTACCATCTTGGCTTCACGACTATTCTTGTTTTCCTGCTACTTTTAGTCAGTAGAAATTTCCCGAATTCCTTAGTACTCTGCATTTGACGATCACTTCAACCCGTTACAGCTACACTATAACTGCCCTATTCATGGCGGTAGAATAACATGCCTAGATCAAGCTTAAACAAGCAAAATCGTAAATATGTAACTTCCGCGCTTACTGTTCATAGCTGTATTACCAATAGAGTCTGAAATTTACTACTTTTAGTAGTTGAAAGCAGCCCCCCAGTATGCGCGTTATAAATCTTTCATATTTATGCCAAAATTGATATTACATTTCCTTTTCAAGCCCAAAATTACCGTTCAATTCAATTTTTTTCTCCCACGAGTGGCATTCGACTGGCGCACAGTTGTCAGGAGATAATGAAATTTTCTGGGGTTTTAAAGACCTCTTGAGTGTACCTTTTACCGCTTTTTCACCGCAGCAGTTGCGCAACCTTTGTCTTGAGAAATTTACTATATGTTATTATTGTAATAAAATGAGGGACTTATTTTGCGCTTTTTGCTGAGCTCTGCACTCCAAACTCCTCTTAGCTCTTAGCACCACTAACATAATGCACCCTCGTCCTGCCACTTTAAGATCACCACCGTTTAACAATTTCTGCAATTCCAAGCACCTTTTGCTTGTCTTGTTAACAAGGACTTAACTCTTCTATTATTTAACAGTCCAACTCGACTACTTCAAATTTCGTCATCTTAGACATTTTGAGTTTGCTCAGTGCTGTGCTTCTGACCTACCCTGATTAAGCAAAAAAATAAAAGAATAAAGCGTCACGTTCAAACTGGTTAAGGATAGCTTAAATTTTAACATCCAAAGCCGTTTCCTCACATTAACGGCCCCATACTCCTCTGGTTCCTTTTAATTAGTTGTACTATCATCAACGAACACAATACTCCATTCCAATTGGTTGGAATTCTCGTCATTCTTCGAACAAGGCACATCTCAGCACACACGTATACGGGTGCGCAGACAGTAGACGTTAACACAAAGAAAGTAGGAGATTAGTCGTTGAGACGTGTGTGCACACAGTGATGTCTTAAACGCCCTCATTACTAATCTCCACCAATCACCACTCGACCTTGACTTTCCTTCACAGCATTGGCTGCAGCCATTTATCACATGTCCTTCCTACACACACATTGGATCTACTTGACCGACTGCCCTCTCCTTCCCCGCCCCCCGCCTGCCTACTTGTGCGTGTGTGCTTGCATGTGAGACATTTTGTCACTAGCTTGTAAGCGCATTTCTCGTCTTGTGTAAGTCGTCTGTTTTCCCCTTCGTCTGCTATTACAGATATAATTTTCACCCCTCTTGTATGCGTTTATCTTTCGACCGAATATACCCATAGGCGCCTCTGTTTGGGAATTCAGTAATGCGCACGGAATCGTTAAATATGAGATAAAATTTTGCACTTAATGCCAGAGGTCATAGATGTCAAAGGTTATGCACTTTAAACACTCAAGGTTCCACCACCTCAATTTTTCCCAAATCTGGCCTGCCATATTATCGATAACTTGTCAATCCCACTAAAAGATTTTTTTTCTCCAATTCTTTGGCCTCAGAAATGGTCATTTCTCTGGTCATTTATGAGCCTGTTTAGAGTACACTCAAACAATGGATACTCCTTCCATTAATGCATGCATTTATGCGCTAAACGTGCAGATATTATCGCCAATTGGTTGTATAAATCGACTTTCTTTTGACAAGCTTTATTAAACTATTTTGAGTCTATGCTCTTAGCCTAGATGCACTTTAAATCGCCACTCGCTTAAATCGTGAGAAAGTTCCTCTTAAAAAGCCTCAAAGTTGCTCATCTTACTTTGTTGGAGAAGTTGGGATCTGTTTCTCCGCAACTTTGGCACCACCACTACAAATAGCATGGGGAAACACACCAGCTTATGCCTAAAACAGTTAACCATTGACCTTTTCGGACAAAAAGTGTTATAGCTAAGACGGTGTAGTGTTTGGTATCCACATCTCTCTTTGCTTATTCTATCTACATTACTTTTATTTGAGAAACGAAGGGCAAATTACTTCGGATCTCCTTTTTTTACATAAAATGGCAGTTATTCCAGTTCCCCTCCCCTGTGGTTAATTTTCTGTACGTAAAGAAGGTCCCATTTACCCTTTCCAATTCCCTTGGATTTATTTTTCGGGACAAAGAAAAACGGGCGTTTAAGCCGACTGCTCTTCCTGCGCTTAAATATTGCCCCTCTACCTCCTTCAGAAAGTAGGCGAGAGACATAAATGAAGGGAGACTATTGAAGTTTCCTTTTAAGCAGCGCATCGGCCACACAAAAGCGTTTGATTTTTTATTTTCTTTTTGTCAACTTCCCATTCACTTTGTCATACCTTATTCCCATAATATGAAGCGGACTACTTGGAAGAGAGTAGTCTAAAAATCTCACATCGGTTCTTCAATCCAATTGTTTTCTAACACCGAGTTCCAGTTTCCCTCTTAGTCCATTGCACCTATTTGCTTTCCAATACACAAAGGTAATGTAAATACAATGGCAACCAGGAGCTTCTTCAACATCAAAGCGAAATTTTGTTTCCTTACCTCGTTAAATTAATTACTGCAGCTTGTTGCTGTTATTATGCTCCACTCAGAGGAGCTATAAAGATTAGTGTCCATAGGAGTCCACGAATATCCTCCATAGGGAGGGATATGTAGCTCCCTCACCCCTTCATCCTATTTTAAGCGTCGGTTCTGGCGCTTCCACTTCTGCCATAGCTACGGAATGTATTGGAATCACTCAAGATGGAGGCACGAAGGTGCTATTTGAGGGCTTCCAACCACAATAAAGAGTGGTATTGTCTTGTCTTTTTCATAAGTTGAGGTTACTTTCAAAGCTCCGCAATACGAGTGAAGGCATTCTTTCAACAATGTCACAATAGCAAGGTGCCAACGTAATATCCCTTGTAGGATTTTTATTAGTTTCTTTCTCTAATTTCTCCTCAAGTGTTTTCCATCCTCTTGCCTATGAAAAAAATACATTTTGCGACATGGCAAATGTCGTCATGTCTACTTAAGGCTTTGTTTTTTCGTTACTAGCGTCTATTTGTCATTACAACGTTAAAAAAGAAAAGAAGACTACCCTTTCTGTGCGGTCAACCACGTTGCCACTCCATTTGTCACAGAATAGTGGCCACGTCACTGTCATCTTATGGCGTACACATTAAATGCATGAGCAGTATACAGACACCTTCTTCACTGGTCGGTCAAAGTAAAAACAGGAGACACGTTGGTTCCCTGCGTTCTGAGTCGAGCTGCTTGCCATGTCAAGTTCATTGCTACTTATTGCAGAATGGTGGGACTTACTGGTGAATCCGTCTTTCTTCTTGATTCTAAAGACTCCAAACAACTTCGTATTTTCTCCGCTACGCCCACCATATCCAACTTGATGACATTTAAGTCAATGTGATTTGACTTTTTTTTTAAAATTCGAGCAAGTAAGGAAGGGTGGAACATGGGTGGGTCTAACGGCTGAATGCTATCCTAATTTATCACCCTCCTGTCACCATTGTTCTACATGACTCTCTCTTGAAATAGGCTTTTCTTCTGTCATTGCAATGCAGTTGGTTGCTGTGCCAAAGAAAAAGGTTTTCTCCGCTGTCTATAATGACCAGGAGTGGGCTGTTTTTGTTGCCTTAAATGTTATTAGAACTCCCAGATGTCGTTCGGTTCACTTTAAAGGTGTAAAACGCCACCCATGCGTATTTATGGCCGTTCTTTTATTTCACCCATATCCTAGCAATAAAACAATTTTCGCCTTTTCCAAAATCCTGATGGATGCTGTTATTCACTCGTTGATCCCACCCTATCATCTATTTTATGTCCATTCAACCCGTACCCATCCATTACTTTTCCATTAGTCCATCCCCCTATCCATTAATCCATTCTATATCCACAGATCCAATCATTACTGTCCCTCCACACCGTTCTCATCCATCCATCCAATCTTTCATTCTGTCCGTCCGTCCAACAATCAATCCACTCCATTTATTCAGTCAACCACCAACTCACTTTTCCTTGGGCCCAATCCTCTTTATCATGGGCGTCAACTGTTAACCATTCCACCCTATTCTATTGGTCAGCCTTCTCACCTTGACGTTTTTTATTAGTGTCGCATTGTTGCTTTTTACTCCTCGTCAATCTCAGGTTACCACGTGGTGCAAAGGTAGTTAATCTCCATATTACTGATCGTCTGGTAAAGCAAAATATGTCTCTCCATCGTCAAATATTTTGGTTATGAGTGTTTTGAGCTGTTGGCGCTGGTGTCTCGGTTGTTGAAAGAAAGGGCTGTTTAGGAGATTAAAGAATAGGTTTTGTAAATGTTTCTTTCGCATTTGATCCTCATTAATTAAGTAAAACAAGACTTAAATCATCAACATCGTGAGAATCTGTTGACGAATTTCCAGGACAAGTACTGAGTTCTTTCAACATCTTATTTGCTGGTTTTTCAAGCTCACTATGCCACTCCACACATGTAAATTTGACTGCAGAGTTTTCTTTTGATGCTATCACGACTCCTTCGTATGCTGTTACACTTCATTACCCAATTTCTTACAATCCCTTCAACTCATTTGAAAGCTTCTCTATATCTTTGAAACCTCTGATAGGCTGTGATGGTACACAAATTCGCTTCCATTTCTACACTTTTCCAATGCCCATTTTGGCGATCAAGTATCCGCTTAGACGACTTTCTTGGTTCGGTTCTATTTGGAAATTACTTAGAGCAAATTTAGTTGGCACGGGAAGAGGATAGACACGGTGTGAAGTGATTATTTGAGCTGCAAGTACACAATTTCATAAAGTAGAGAATCTTGCTTCGCACCTCGAGTGTCTTGTGATGACCCCTCAAACATTCCAGTATTGCCGGGATCGCAGCACCGATTTTTGACGAAATGTGGGTTAAGATGAGTTGATGGATGGACTTGGAGATGATAGAATGAGTCCGGGGTAGACGGGCACCTTTTTTTATTACCTTCCATTGGTCAAATGCTTTCAGGCTGCCTGCTGACTTGGTAACAGATAAGATATCTATTTTCTTTCATCATACGTGACCATTTGACGATCAAAATCGCACCTAATGACATCTATAAATCACTTTTGCACGAAGTGATAGCAGGACCTGGTCTATTAGCTTCCTTGGTGCGTCAACAACGGGCAATCCACCCCCTCACCTAGTCTGTTGAGCTTTCTTCCCAAATTTCATTGCCAACCAGAAGACACATCAATTAATTAACGCTTGTAACAAGACATCAAACATTATGGTTGTCAAATACCGGAGCAAGTGCTGCAGATATTTCCATGCTGTGCTTCCGCAATAGTCAATATGACGTAGAAGAAATTGACAAATGACACGAGTAATCCGCGATTTTGAAACCGATTGGGTCTTCAACACTAACTGAAACCTGTCGACAATGATCTCATCCCAAAGTTTACCTCTTCATAAGGGGTATTAACTATTGAACTAAGAAATTACCGAGGCGAACTTTTTTTTCTCCAGCATTTTCGTAGCACCAATGCAAGGGAGGTATGTTAGATGAACGGAAGATATTATTGAATCAAAGGATTGTGCACCCTCAAAGGCACCACTAAGGCTGACAGTCAACACAGGATGTAGTGCCCCGCGGAATGCTTAGCTGAACTGCAAATGACGGTAGTTATGGTGATGGCGAACCTGTCACATGCTCAACAGTTATTAGTGCAGGAAGTGGCATTCAAATCGGGGGCGAGGGGGTGTTGACAATGGCTAATAAATTACAAGCTTACTACCCTTTCCTCGTATTCACAGCTCAATAGCAGTTTTTGCTACCTAGGTACAGAATGCTGCTTGCTGTACCAACCTCTGTGACTTTTTTCCTGTAAGACTGACAGTAGTTGTCTATCACGTGTCACTGATGTGGGAGGCCGAGTGTGTTTGAGTACCCTTTCATACACCCATTACGTGTGCAAGAAAAGATGATTGTGTGGTTGTGCCAGAAACCGAGGCATTAATGATATTCAATTCACTCCTTTTTTTGTGATTTGAAAGGAATCAACCAATACTTTTCACAATTCTTGCATCGAAATCTAGCCATCGACCTATTTCACTTTATGCCTGAACCTGAACTTAGCGCTGTGGACGGTCGGAAATGTCAAGCAATCATTTGCGCTTTTAATGGGGTGTTTAAGGTTCGGGCATGCCATAACTGGAACAAGTAGAAAGGAAGTAAAGATTTTTGGCCTCGTATAAATTTTCAGTCGCTTTGATCCCGTTTCATCTGATTCACTGGAGCAAGAGGATGTTACAAAGGAGATGGCAAATTTACTCCGGTGTCAGTAATTGTCAGGATCTAGCGGTGTAGCGGTGGGATATTGCACACCCTCTACCCACTGTGCGCCGTCAAGGATGGGAGAGAGAGGACTGTAACAGTAAATTTGAGGCTGGTGATTTAGTACAGTGATAGTGGACCAGAAATGCGGTTCACAAACCACAATTACTCCCTCGGTAATCCGGATCATTAAACTCATGACCTTTTACTGCCTCTTCCACAGTTCTTTCATTAATTTGGCAAAGAAAAGTCGAATCAAATGAAAAATATGTCCCAGAGAGAACAAACAAATAAGCCGTCTGTTCGGTTAATGATGAAGACAGGTAGGTGGAGGGGTCGAAAAAAAAACGCCTAAATCAAATCACGAGTGACAAACGGTACTATAGTTTGGTAGCACAATCATTGCGTAATCGAAGGAACTTGGCCTTTTTACAAGCTGATTTCTGACATACGAATGAATAAACAGTCTCTTAAATGCCGACGTTCTTGCTTTTGCATGGAGGTGCTGGTGTTGGTCTCCGAGCCTCGACTGCTTACGCTACGTTTTTACCCTCTAACATAGAGGTCCCACGGACTACTTGAGGGTTTCCTTGTCTATCTGGTCAAATCGACTGCAATCTTGGTTGGTCTGTTGGATCCCTGCACCAGCAGTATTTCTTGAACAGATGGTAACTCCAACGATGCATTGGGAGCCTCATTTTATGACCTCTTTTTAATAATTGATGCAGAAAACTCCCTACGATTCTCATAAAGTTAGATTGACATTGTCATGTATGCTAAGAACGCATAAGCCGAGTAGTCTGAGAATCTAAAAGAGCTGCCATTTTCTCCTCTTCTTTTATACTCTGTACTTTGCACTCTTTTGCTTTGGCAACCCCATGATAAAAGCATGAGTTTCTACCGCGGCTCTGACAATTCGTAGCAGGCGTCATTTTATCTAGAAGCAGCCACTGAAAGGTGGCGGTTCATCTCGATCCAATCACAGCTAGCATGAAGGCGGGACCACCTCACACCCATCTCTGACGTCACCAGCCTATGATCCTCCTGTTTTAATGAATTAAGTGGTGCGCCTTCTTTTGGCTAGCGAAGGTATGAAGGAAAGACGTGACTCGAGGTAACCCCAACACTCGGTGCATCAGCCTTTCTGGTCTTGGGGGCAGTAGGTTGCGACGGGCAGCGACTGCCAGACACCACCGTCTTGCTCTGCCCTATTTGATGGGCATTTTGCCCTAGGCTATTACATAGAGAGCGCGAGTGGCAGCCGTTGCTGTCACTTCATTTATTGTCTGTCCCTTGTAGTACCCTGATCTCGCTTCTCACCCGTCCCCCTTTCACTATCTGCGGGGACTTCCGGGTTTGAATGCCACTGGCTAGCAGCGTCATTTCAATGAGATTGAAATCCTTCGCCCTTAAAAAGTGGTTTTGAACACTACCACTACTACTACCGGCTACCGTTGAAGAAGGATACAGTAGAATTTGTTGTTTTTTCTGAGTCAATTCATCTTCTCAAGACTCGACCAAAAAAAAATACACGAACAGTGTAATTTTTATCACCAAAGTGTGTTTTCTTTTTTCTGACGTTTCGTTCGTTCACAGGATTGTTTTTTTTTTCTCCTTCGACATGAAAAATAAAACACCGCCTTTGTTTTGAAACCCCAAAGCAAATGGCTTTTGAGTCTACTTGACAATGCCTACGCTTTGCCGGTTGTCAATGCAAACAACGCTACAAGTTACCATCGAAGAGGTTTAAAGCAATTCCATCTGGTGTGAGGGTGATAAATATCTTCACAAGCTATGAAACTGTTTGTGCGTTACCCAAGAGGTGGCGTTTACTATCACCACTGCTGACTGGCGTCTGAAGGCTATACCGCACCGCTGTGGAGATTTGGTGCAGTTGACACTGCAGTTGTTTGGATTATCGTTACTCCACTGATATCAGTGGGATGCGGAGGAAGAAGTGAAATTTTATTTTGGATAGCAGTCCATGTTTTTTGTCCTCTAGCCAAGTTTAAAAGCCCTGCCCAAGTATTTAGCTTTAACATTTTTGTGTTTTGATTTCATTTCTTTCATTCCTTGATTATGCGTGCGATACCAGTGTGGCAAAGAACTTATCCTTGTGATCCTATTTGAGAACTGTTTCCATCGTTCTTAAAATCACTGAAGATTCTAAATTTTAAAAGATTGAGACTATTGTGCCAAAGCTCTTAATTGCCATTTGGCTAAATGGTGCAATTCAGCGGTCCAAAAAAAGGGCTTGCCTTATTCTCCACATTCTTTTTTTATCGTAATCCCCCAAGATTTCGTTTGATTTAGAATTCCGCCTCAGAGGAGTATCATTCCAATGTGGTCTTAGGGCTCTGCGAAACATGCTTGATCCTTTTGAATATATGGTCATAAACGAAAATTTTCTGAATGAGTAACTTGAGACATGGTGGTTGAAAGTAGTAATTATTTAGAACTGATCTTAAATGGGTATTAAGGCGTAGAGGCGTGTAACATACCTTGTCTCATGGGACATCCGAAGCCTGTACATTTACAGGTATCCGAGAATGATACGTGAAAATACCACCAGACTGCTTAAAACTACTCTCAGAATATTTTGACATATAGAGAAGCTACAGCACTTATTGAAGTTTGGTACCAGCGTCACACATATGTGACACATCCGTTTGAAGGCAAATTAGGTATTGCTGGGAAGGCAAAGCCAACCCAATTTCTACCTCGTAGCAAAATAAAGCACATTTGTTAACTGTGGCAGTCTTTGAGGAGCTTTGGAATTTCTAAGTCGGGTTTTAGATTGAATTTGGCTTTTGGTCAGAACTGCCTGTCAGGCCTAGTTACTTGAGACAGTGAAAAGCAGAATATCAGTAACAGTGTATTTGACTTTGCCACCAACACTCTGAAGACATAGTGGTGCTAAATAACACGCTTTACTGCTTTTTTCGTTGGGAAATCTCTCACTTTTCCCCAAGTTAAATTAGACTAGTTTTGACAACCCAGTTTCTAGGTAAAGTTTGTCGAAAAGAGATGGGTGAAGAAAAACCCCTTCCGAGAAGAATCAAATTGGCCGTAAATTCTTTCAGATTTACTAAAATGAAAAATTGTCAAATTAGGCCCCTCTGCGTAGGCCCCTCGTTGATGCTAATTTGAAGGGCTATGGGCGTAGGTATGTCGGTACAAGGGTGCGTGTGGGCACGCCTGAGATTTATGTCTCTGTTTTACAGTTCATTTGAATTGACATGCTGACTTTGATCGCTGTTCACTCTTTCAGGGATAATTTTGGCCACATGTTTTTTTTGCACCGAAAAAAGGAGGTCCGATAGCAATGCTTCTAAAAAGGAGGGTTAGGGAGAGGCATTCCTATGCTTTTCGGGTGCTACACCCAATCAAATACCTAAATCAGCTATTTTTTATTCTTTTCTCTGTTTTGGCGATGTTTTGGCATAACGCCTCCAACCGTCAAGGCGTTGGCATGCATAGCGATCAACCCTCCATAGCGCCTTGCAATCCACTTTGCGGTTGTAGGCATTCACCCACGCTCAAATTCAGTTGGTGAGGCAATTGAGGGGAAGTAGGAGGTAGCGTAATACGTTTGTCGTAAATTACCACTTGCTGCCAATTTTAATTTTACTTAATATTTTCTCTAAAAGAAGGAAGATACCCTAGTGGTGATCACCTGCCTATTCTATTTTGCACGTGATTGTGTGATAACATGATCCCGAGAAAAAAAGGTGGTAAACTCTTGGAGCTTGAGTAAATATAATTACAGTAATTATACTTCCTTGCATCATTTCCGTCGCAGAAAGGGTATGAAGTCACGCCTTGTATTGTCTTGCAAAGCCGGCAATTTCTTCCAACTGACCGACTTGCCTTGATTTCGCTGTTAGGAGACGGAGCCTTCCTTGGACTCGTTTGAGCTGTTCCGCAAAGCGTAGATAGATCTCAGTCGTGATTTTCCAATCCTAATCTTAATTGATTCCGTCTACAGACAGTAGGTATTACCTTCTGACGATGAGTGTTGCGCACCTTAAAAGTTTCCGATGGTTAGTAGATAGTGAGTGGGTTGTATGAAGATTTTCTTGAACCCCGGGATGAAGTACGAAATGTCGCTTCTCACCGTGGATCAGTCAGCGAACAAATGGAAGTGGGTGACCTGTTTTTACAGGGTGAAAGACATGTAGAAGCAGATATTGATGGTCTTTGAAGCTTACTGTCTGTCTGCCCTTCATCTTTATAGTATATGGAGAGTGAACCATTTGCTTGGCCGCCATCACAACCCTAGTCTCAAAGCCCTGTAATAAATGGTTTTTTAGAAAAGGGTGTGTCTCTATCCTTGAGTAATTCATCACCAGAGCCTAAGTTTTCCCATCATTCAGCTGCTACTCCTTCGAAGAGGCCTCCCTAGCCCTGGAACCGAGTCAAATCAACCTCGGTTCGGGCTATTCGGTGAAGACCGATGTGGTGAACAGTGGCGATAAACTGACATATTTGTAAGGTACAATTGCTTGTACTTTACAAGTGCCTTTCATGGTGCATCAAGTCATAACATTTAGGTGGATGGGCAATTACGCGCACTTTTTGGGTCACCTGATAAGGTTAAACATTTTTCCCCACTCCTGTTTCCTACCATATCGTAGAAAGGTACAAGTAATTGACCACTTTGAGTAAATCAACTTCAAATCAGTAATTTGGAAGTTGAGGAAATCATAAGAGAACAAAACAAAATAATGTAACCTACTTTTGTCATCACTGCTCTAATAGCGGACTGTGAGGTTTTAATCATTGGCCTGCTCGCACATTTGCGTGCGTCACAAGTGTGTGACAGATGGTCTTTCTCAATCCCTGACAACTAGTGGTTGCCTAATTCGCATTGATTGATTTTAGCAGCAATAAAGTAACATTGAAATATTTTTGGTCATCACTTCTTCCCTTCTTTAGTAAAATAACTTCTAGTAAAACACATCTTTGTTGGGCTTATGCTGGTGGAGTTCACCCCGCGACTCTGTCAGCGATATGCTGATTTGGCCCATGAATCAAGCAGTTTTGTTGCCTCCTCCTCATTCCCCTTGTGCTTGATCTGATTATCCTTTTAAGGTAAAAAGAGGCATCTTCAATGTAGAAAGGACCTCCCTTTTTTCAAAAAATGACATTAATGTTCAAGCAGGCAGAATGATTGGCCTAGGTGTGGTGATGGGTCTACCCCAAAATTCGATATACATTGTGGTAATTGTTTTTGTAAAAGAATGTTTAATTCAAGAATCTTACACAATCATTTTACTAAAAGTACAATTTTCATGCTTTTTAGAGGAAAGTTGACTGTAGCCTAACATGGAATATAAAGGAGGCTAGGCTCCAGTCCTCTTCCACCTCCTTTCAGATTTGCTTAGCTTCTCAGGTTATAAGCATCAATTCCTTGAAAAATACGAGGAAAAAATTGCTGAGAAAAATTGTAAATTTCATGGATAACTGCCTTGACGATTGGTTCAGCTCGGATGCATTGTGGGATTTGGTTTTTAAGGTTTTGAATGAGGCATTGGTGAATTCTCCATATGGTGGTTTTATCCAACAAGTCATTGTTTGCCTACCAATTAGGTGGGGGAGTGCAGGCGTGACTGTTTTCCTGTGTAAATCATCACTTTTTTTCTGAATTAAAGAAATAACTTTTTTTTGAAATACTATGTACACTTCCACTTTTCCATCAAGTAAAAATTTACAACTGTGGCTGAAAAGAAAAGGAAAGTGCAATTTCAAACCACTGAGGTTGAAAAATTTCTACACATCTACCCGGCTAGGCATGGTAGTTGAAAGTTATTACCGTGAGGGCACTTTTTGGGATGTTGCACTTTGTTAGGTAGAATTTTTCAATTTGAATTGTCCGATTATTTTCCATAAACTCGCTCAGCCCAGTCCAAATGCATCCATCCGTCCATCCTGTATCCATCAACCCATCATTAAGATGGGTGAATTTATCCATTATTTCCACTGTAACTAACTTTTAAGTCAACTACCATTTTAATCTCAGCTCAATTCTGCCACCCATATGGTGTAGTCTATCTGTAAGATTAAATTTAGGTACCAGACAGTAACTTTTAATTCCCAGACTACCAGTCAACAATCAGTCCGCTTATTTATAGTTGGACACACCCTAGCCTCACCAAATGCATCGCTAGTTCGCCACTTGGCTTCGTTTCGAAATACGGAAATTCAGTTTCGAAGTGATGCGAACCAGGGGTAGTGGGTGCCACAAAATACGACAGGGTCAAAAGACACAAAACTTGTTCTAAAATGCGGAAATTCAAATTCTCGGTTCGCTGTTAAGGTGAGAAGGGCGAGGTGTCATTAGTGATAGTAATTGAGGTCTCACAGAAGTGGTGTCGACTCTAAGAGCTGTCGAAGGAAAAAAGACATTCCTCGCTCAATCCATATTCCTTTTAAAATAAACACGAATTTTTCGGTTTTTTGCAGTAGAGGTTAAAATAAGATTATTTAATCAGTGGTTGACCTTCTTTTCATGATAAAAATAGGTGGGAATTTTATGCACCTGCCAATACCAATAATGTTAAAGAAAAAAAAAACGAATTTTACTCACTCCAATGTTTATTATTCTGCTTGTTATTGCAGCATGAGGTATCTCATATTTATTTATAATCTCTGCAAGGGCCAATCGGTGAATTCCAGTGGCGCTTCCTCTTCCGGTCGAGCCCCATCTTACGGCGTAGTGGCAACATCTACTGGGCAAGATCACAGCGAACCATCCACTTCTACAGCCGCCAAGCCACTGCGACCGGTCAACGGACCTACTACTACCTCGAAATACCCTAATACCAACTCAAGCACTTTGAAGAGCCCCGTCACACCCATTGCTACCACCATCACCATGGATCCGAAGGTCACAGCGGAGCTGATGCATCTGAGGTCGATGCTTAAGGAGAAGGACAGACGGTTGGATGAGCTACACTCGGAGGTGGATAAACTGAGTTCGGTGCTGGAGCAGCACATCGGCGAGTGTGACACTTGGAAAAAGGTAAGTTTGATTGTGAATAGAAGGAGATTCAACATCTCTTTCTACTAGTCTATGTATTACAAAAGTGTGAGCAAAAGTGGGCAAATGCAGTTTTGTCTTTGAACCAAACCTGATCACTCATTAGTTTTCAATTGGTTTGTCACTTATAGCCACACGTTGCCACCTTTGTATGGTAGAATAGGCTGTGACAGATCAGATGGTTTGGTTGTCATTCGATATGTAGCCGGATTTTGGGTCGAAGGAATTGGGTGACATTATCATTTCCTTCTCACTAAACAACACGGAACTAAGTATGTTCTATTCTACTGCTCGGATGTTTTGATGACACAGCGTTGTTGGCCTTGATGCGGAGCGTTGATGAGTTTTTTTGACTTTTCATCAATGGGTTGCCCCGTACCCACCCACCTGACTGGAATGTGAATCCTTCGTCCACAGCAGCGAGTCGATCTGTCTATAGGTTAGCCTTCTTCAAACTACTGTAAAAGCTGTTAGATTTATCTCATTACATTGCCATCAAAGCGTCCAAGACATTTCTATAAATGTCATAAAAAGTAGGTTTGTCATGGAGCCAGTATCTCAACGCCACCGGCTTGGGGGGTGAGTAATTCTACTTATGATTGGGAGGCAAATTGACAGTCAGCGAATTGAAATGGACTGATTGTTAGATTCACGTATGATTAGTGGGGTAGTTTTATTAACGGGTCGAATAAACGTTGATGAATAGGCGAATGCACACATGAAAGAACTGATGCATTGACATTAACTTGGAGGCGGAGTCTTGAAACACCGGATAAGCACTTTTAATCAGGTCGCTGGTACCATTAATCATGCACCTATCACCAAAACCAACCGAACAAACAAACAATTTAACAACCGAAGTCTAACTGTCGGTACACTGCCAGTATATGCACACTCACGAAATTTGAGTGAATCAAAGCGGCCTCTTTCCCTTTTTAAAAAGGCTAGAGGTATAGATTCTGACCCTCAAATATCTACTTATCTTGACCCGTTAACCGGTTCAGTGAGCCTAAATTTCCATCGATCGCGTCAACTTGCTACTTTAGGTCAGTGTTTTGCCCATTATTAAGATGTCGAAAAGAACCCGAAGTTTGCTTTGCATGGATGCACTCGTAGCGGCCCGAGAATTCCCTGAAGGCGATTGAGGGCATAGTACTTGAACAGAGTAGATAAATTCGACATACAGAAGGGCCTGGGGCTACTGACTTGGCCCGGAGGGTAGCCTATCGGGTGAAGGTAGAAGGAAAGAGCCCTAAGTGGCCCGCTACCAAAACCGAGAGTTAAACAAACAATTAAAGTGTCACATAGCCCCTCTCCACGAGCCAGCCACTACAGTCTTCTAATATCCATGCAATTGAGAAGACACTTGACCGCAAAGTCACTGATTTCCCCTGAGAATTATATTGAATCTGGAGCTTCGTTCTGTATGAACTAGCATAAAAGCAGATTCGCTTAACAAAGGACGAAATTAAGCATATTTCCATGAGGGTTGGGTTTCACGGTTATTCCCGCTCTGCAATTTCTTTCTCAATTCAGTGCTCTACCTGGGTTCTATCCAGCTAGTAGAGGAGTAAGAGAGAGGTATCGCGGGTTCACATAGTTGTCATCTCCGTGCAGATACGCTAGATAGCTCCGTAATGAACTTTTTCAGATGGTTCACCGATAGTGTCGCTTCAG
Source organism: Echinococcus granulosus (assembly GCF_000524195.1). Lineage (NCBI taxonomy): Eukaryota > Metazoa > Platyhelminthes > Cestoda > Cyclophyllidea > Taeniidae > Echinococcus > Echinococcus granulosus. Next base: position 205,099 of record NW_020170485.1, read on the forward strand.
TTGTCAATAGATTTCCTTCAGAGCACATGACTGGAGTAGACATCACTTCCAGCCCTTCTGTTAGTAGTCATCATCGATTCTCTCATCCGCAGCTTTTGTTGCCACCAATGCAGTGCCCAAGACTTTCTTAAAGACGAAAGAGGGCAGAATATTCGTCGTTGACGTTCAGTAGGGCTTGGGGCTACTGGCCTGGCTCAGAGGCCAACCCGCACCGTGAAGATTGAATAGTGAGCACCCAAGTAGCTCCTTTACCAAAACCGTGATTTAAACAAACAACCGACGCATTACACACTACTTCAGCACTAAATATTCATCCGTCTTGTCGAAATTTGAAATTCAGATGTGTTTTTTTACATGCCATCGGCGCATAGGATGTGGACTTTCTGCATCTTTAAGGCATTCAAATCACTTAGAGTTGGCTCTAATCCATTTCATTCATCTACATATCACTCTGCAACATGCTCTTTCCCTACACTTATTAGGACGAAAAAAGTTTGGACGAAATTGTATGGGGCATCACCTTTGAGGGGTATTTTTTTGTCGCGCTGCCATAACAACGCCTTTTGACGTTAATGCATGCGAGATACGCTCGCAATGGTGCACATCTGAGGGGGATTAGAAACGCATTGCTAAATTCTATCTGGAAATTTATTTTTCCAAAGGGTTATGATCCTTTCATCTCCTTTATTATCTCTGAGGCTGTCGGAAAATTTGATTGGTTGCGGCTAGAATCCTTGTAAGCGGGAACAGATGGCGGCAGGACAAAGGGAGTGGGATGGTAGTGTATCATTAGGAAGAAAGTTTTCACCTTCAAGGTAAGCGGTTCATTTTATGGAGTTAGATCAATTTCTTACTGTCACCAAAAGTTCCTCGTGTGTCAAGCATGCTGATAGACCTTGGAAGGGGTCGTTTGTGCGGAAACTCATCTCATCTAAAGTGACTCTCCTCCATTCTCATGTCAGCCTCCAGTATCATTAGAGGGGTCTCACGTTTTTGGACTTGACCAGTCTCCCTATGTTGTCTAGTGAAATAACACCACCGCACAATCCTCCCTTCTTCAAGATTGCCTCAACCAATGAGAAATGAACTTATTTTCTGTAAAAATGAGTAGAGATTGCTTGCTTAACTGACAACTGTCTGCTTTCGCTGTCAAAAAGGACACAATTGACAGACGTTTATTCATTGTTTATTTTGTTTTTCACAAAATTTACCTTCTTCTGGAAAAGGTGGCAGTTTATTATTGCGGATTAATTTTATCCTTCACTAGTGCTTGTTCATTTATGGCAGTGTCTATTTTCGTCTTTAAAACTCTCAAGGCGTTTTCTAGGACGATTTGACAAGACTTAACCTTGCTGGAAATGAGACCATCGTATGTGATAAATGAGTGGATGGTCAAAATGTCGATGGAACGGCAACATTAGTGGGCGGATGGATAAATATTTTGGAGGATAAGTGGGCGGTCGGAATGACTGGATCGATGGATGGATCCAGGGCGAATTTTACCAAAAGCCACGTTTTGCGGATGAATGGATGATTTAAGAACTGGTGGAAGCCTCAATCCACCGCGAATCGAGAAAATAATGGTCATCTTTTCTACTTAAGCATCCCGTATTCAAACATCTTCACGAAGAGCATCATTAGGTGGAGGAGAGATTGAATGGATGGTTGCTGAATAGCTTGATGGATGGATGAATGGCCTGTAGAGTGGATGAATTGATTGAGGGTTTGATGAACTGAAGGTAGTTCAGAGTGAAGTTATGGATCAGAGTTGACTTAGAATTCATTTGTTTACGGTACAAGGTAAGAATTAGCGCTTTTTAAGTTAAATAATATGGATATGGATATTTTTCACTTTTTAAACAGTCCTTCTACTATTCTCCATGGAAAGCTGCAAATTTGCACATGGCAATCAATCCAACCATATCCCCTAGCCCTAGCAGTTGTTCCATCCCTAAGGCATCTACCGGTAATCACAATCACTTCCGGAAGGCATACCTTCCATCTAGACACCAGAAGGGGGGTGGCAGAACAGATAGGTGGATGGAAAAATGGATCGCAAAGAAATTACTTGTTTACCCTTTAGCCATTTTCTTGTCTTCATGCCCTCCTCCACTCCCGAGAATAGCTGTCAATTGACACCTGGCCAAAGTGTCCAAATTTCCACTTATTTACTGTTACTGTTTTTTTAGGAATAGGAGCAAAACAACAAAATTTTTGCCCTTTGAAAGAAAGCACCAATCTCCTTAAGTAAAGTGTATATTTTTTCCCGCCAAGAAATTCTTAAGAAATGAAGTCTCTGGTAATTTCATCGGTTACAGAGATCGTAAATCTAGTAGCTGGAGAGATCAGGAGAGGACGCTTAGATGATCGGATAACCGGCTGGATGGAAAGCTCAATGAACATCCTGTGAGGTGGATGACTTGATGATTGGGTGAATGAATGGATAGCTACATGCCTGGATGACTGACAGGCTGGCTGGCCTAGGTGTTAATAGATAGTTCAGAGATTAGGGAACGATCTATCGAACGTTTGAATGGACAAGTATTTAATCATTTCTCCCACTGAGGAAAGATAGCTCGACACTGGAATGAGACGCGAAGCAGGCGAGATTTGCACATTCACTGTACCGCCGAACGTTCATAAGTACCACTAGGCTTTTATTTCACCTCGGGTTTTATGATGTCCACTGACACTAAAAATGATTGCGTAGGTGTGCATGTTTGCCGATGGATTGGCATCCATTTGGGTGATTGTGTGTGCCTGCTTAGATAATGTCGCGTTCCCAACCTAAACAATCAGGAGGTGAGGATTTCAATGTGAACAGCGTTATTGCCGACACACCGGAGGACGTCAAGGTACCATTCTCCTGTACCTATGTTATTTTGGTTAGCCTTGACCGCACGGCGGTTGTTAGCACTTTTTAAGTTTACCGGCCAATCAGGGGAATTGGATGTCCTAGAATGTTCGACTGTTGGGCATGCATAAAAGTGGAAGGCCGCTTTAAGGGTTACGGACATACATAGCGCATAGATGGTGGGTTAGGTGTTTGAATGGCTGGAGCAGTTGAATGAATGAACAGCTGGCTAGAAGGAGGGCAGAATAAGCTGACGAAAGGGTTGGCTGGATTGGTCTGTGGTTGGACAAATGGATCAAGGAGGACTGAATAGACAAGGCACTGATGAATGATCCGGTGATTGGTAAAAAAAGAAGTAGAGAAGTATGTTGACGATTCAGACACGCGTTTAAAATTTATATCGAGTTTTTTTCTTTGTTCACCTGGTCAACCTCTAAACTAAGTGGCAGAACCCACTTAGTCATTAATTTCGGCTTAGCGCCTGTCATTAGTGCCTGTTCCACCAATGGTGAAGGGGGGTTGAAGTCGTCCATTGTTACTATTTGAAAATGGAAGCTCAACAGGCGGTGATTATTCATTAATTGCAACATGTGCGCGAAGTTTTTGCTGTTGGAATTTACTTCATCTTGAATTTCCTGAAATCTGTTGAAGTAGCTAAACATGATTCTGGGTTTGATTTAACGAAAATCAAATTTTAAAACAGAATTTATAAAATCAGCAAGTATGCCGATAAGTTTAATGTTATGCGTGGATGATTGATTGAAGTGACAGTTGGATACCTGACAGGGGTGGAGGTGGATGGTTCAGTAGATGCGTAGAGGGCGGAATGAATTTTTGGATGGATAGTGGAGTAGTTTCATCAACGGCTAGATGAAGGGATGAACAATCCCCTCTATCAATAACTGAGAGCCTTTTCAATCCCCTTGATCGATGTTTCAAATAATGGATTCATGAATGACTGAAAGGATAACCTCTACTCGAAACCCTCTTTTCCTCTTTCCATTAAGAATCCCCCCGCGATAGCCGAGAGCCTCCTTATGCGTGCTTCCTCTCTGCGTCGCGGCTCCTTCAACACGAACGCCACTGCTGCCACTAACGCCGCTCAGGATTCAGTTAACAGCTCCGCAGCCCCAGGAATGTTGGTGGCGCGATCACCGCTCTCGTCCGATGGTTCCGCTGGGGCCACCTCCTCCCCCACTTCAGCCGACGGTCTTGCGCCCCTCCGCCCACCTGCTGTTGCTGGTGCGGGAGGAGTACCGAGCAAACGCCTAGGTGTCTCCGCTGAACCAACCATAGCTGTGCAGTCTACCGCGCCAGTGGAGATTAAGTACTATGATAAGGACGCGAAGTAAGACTCGTCTTCTCGCCCCTTCTTTCCCATCTTACTGCAATCCATTATTGCCAGGATAGATTCGAGAGAGTCATGTGCCATTAACATGCCCATTAAGTCTGATCTAGAAAAGGTGTCGTGAAAAAATTATTGCCCAGGTGTTTGTGTGTGTGACGCTTTGGGTTTTTTATCCAGACTCTAAAATCACATAGTTGACATGAGTTTAATCAAAGGCAAATGAAGATGACAATTGAAACAATAAATTTACTTTGGTCGTTTTTTCCGCTGGGGTCGATTCCGGTATCGAATGTGTTCAAGGCTTTCAGCTCATCAATCAGCGTCACGTTGGTTTCACCTCAGATCTATCACCCATGTGTCATGTGGTTTAATCTGACAAGTTCAAGTCGACTGCCAGAACGGTATACTAATTAACCAGACACATCCTTGCCGCCCCAAAGGTTTATTCGTCGCCGAAGTTTTGAGTTAGTGTCTGTATAAACCATTTCTATCTGCGATGTTCTCAGTCTTAAGACAATTCCACTCACTTTTTACTTCTTGAATAAAAGTTAAGTTAGGCAGATAGACGTGATGGCAATCGGTGGCTTTTCAAAAGAATAAACCACTTAAGTGGTGGTCACCGTGGTTTTTTTTTTTGTTCTGTGCCTATAAAAAGCATTGCTACTGTTTTTCAGTTGTCTATAGTTTACTGAAATGCTGTCTCAGTTGGTCAATTAAACAGACAATCTCTCCATCTCCAAATGCGCATTTTCCAAAGTGATTTGCAGTTGTTTAAACGCCTGTATTTAGTGCCTACTTTATTAATGCCACCAAGTTGTATAAATCAAATTACCAGACAACAATCTTGGTTCCCTAGACGTAAACAAAATAACTTTCGGTCCGTCTATCTTCTATGCGTCACGGTTGTCAATGATTGGCCCACCAGCGTCCAATAGCAAAATCGATTGGTCACTGTGCGCCAATTGGTTTCGTCCTAGAAACGTCATTTACGCCTACGCACGTTGTCCTCGCCTTAGGCTCCGTTTTAATTAGAAAACGCTATTTTTGAAACCCCCTCTCCGCACTTCTGCAGGAGGAGGATCTGTGTACGGAGTGAGACTAGTGCGATAGTGGCAAATTCGCGACATTTTACTACAAGTCAAGTTTTTTGCTGTGTAACGATAAATTTCCTTACTGATGGGTTCACTACTTTGAAATATTTCACATTTTAAGAAGTGCGTGACTGCTTGTTCAAAATCTAATTTGTTTTTCGACAAAAAATGAAGGCAAAAAGACAGAGATACAAAGTGTTAATGTACAGCTAGCTCTCCATTCTCTCACAGACCGTGTAATTTTTACGAAGAAATCTCAACAAATGGGGTTCTTCTATGCAAGAAATATATAAAGTTGTCGAATGTAGGTGAAGATTTTAGCAAAATTCGCTAATGTCATGCGCTTGGAGTCATTTATCCAACAGCGGGGGTATCCCCTATTCTTCCTCCTTTCCGCCGTTTTGTCATTCAAATACTGTCTACTCGCCCTAATAACGCGGATGCAATTGACTTAGCAATGCCGGCACTTTGTTTAGTCTCCGATTTGAATAAGTTATGGGGTGTCCCACCAGCGTCACACATATGTGACACACAGACGCGTGTGACAAAATAAAACGAAGTAAATTGTATGGAAAACAACAAAGTTAATTACAGTTTGGTTCACTGCCAGAGCTCTCGGCAGGGAATGGGTTAATGGACATTTCCAACATTAATTTGCTGGCTTTTATTCATCATGGACAACCGCACCATTGTGCTAGTGCATTAGAGACAATTTCATACCATTTTAACTCTTACGATGCAGTAGGTCTTCGCATTCACATATGCATGGACTGATGTCAATCCGCGGTTCAACTATCTGAAAGACACCACCCTCCATCTTAAAAGCTCCTCTGGCCTTCGTACAGCAATAGATCTCTTTTGCCTCCCTATGGGGATGCCTGCACCGCTGGAAAACGTTCATGTTCGACGTCCTATAAGTTTCTATTTGTGGTGCCTGATTTACCAAATGTTTTGGAACTTAGCGCTTCAGCTCAGTCTCTCCTACTTGGTTAATATTACATGCTTGTGTACTTTTTGGTATCCTAACACCCACCGCATAGCCGGTATCAATCAAATGCTATAAAAGCGCTTAATTGAAACCACCGGGCGTCTCCCTGTTTCGTAATTTGCCAACTAGATTGCAGGTACGCCAACGCCGCGCGTCCCTTGCCTACTCATACTCTACGACCCATAAAGACGTCAGTATCGATGCCTTGGTCTACTGACTACTCTGGGTGGGAGCTCGGCACGTTCTAGGCTCATGCGAATAACACTAGTTGACAGTAGAGACTGGGAGCTTTATATGCCATGAACATCTAAATGTCGGTACGGGGCGTGGGTAAAAACTTGACGTGGCTTCTGAATAACGAACTGATTTGTGAGCCGATTGAGAGTCATTGACTGATACCACCTTAATTTTACGCATTTTAGGTCGCGACAGGAGATTCGCAATGCCCTACGAAACAACGAGTTCCTCAGAAATTTGGACGCGGTACAATTGCAGGAGATTGTCTCGTGTATGTACAAGCATAGCATTGTGGAGGGTTGCTACGTCATTCGTGAGGGTGAAGATGGCCATCACCTCTACGTGGCTGCAGGTAGGCTCACCTTTTTGAGATAAATAACTCACACTTCTACTACTTTTCGTGGGGGAGGGGTAAAAGGAGGAAAATCCTAAGCGAATTGACCTTGTTATTTTAAAGTGGAAAAAACTGAAGTCTGTCTGTAAGCCTCTCTAACCCTTCTTTTTGCTCTCTCCGGTATCTTGCTGGTACAAAAATTTAATGAAAAGAGGTCCACCCTTAGAAGAGGGCAAAGCATGAGACGACGTTTGTTTTTCAAGGCATCTATTTGCCAGCTCTTCTAAGTAAACCCCCATAAGGTTATCATTCACATTTGATCGGTCACCTTGGCCCCCAATCCTATGAGTTTTTTTTGTGGTAATGTATATGCGTAACTTGGTAGGACTCCAGGGTCTGCTTATCTATCGCTTGTGTCAGACTTACGGTCATAAAAAATTTGGAAAGACTTAATCATGTGGTTTTTGCAATAAGTTTGACTTGCAAATATAAACAAACGGGTTGGAGCAGATTTTGAAGTGGGATAAAAACAATACGCTGTGTGTAATGCTTCAGCTGCTGTCAAATAGTGCAACTTTTTGACAAGTTATGTCTGTAGCATTTGATTATTTGATTTCGACAGATCTTTGTTAATAAGTAGAACGTTAGTTAACTGCTCTTTTCACTAAATGGTGGATTGAAATGCTGCTCTTGTCACTTTTGACGATTTATTTTGCTTCTGACCCTTGGATCGAGAAGATTGAGCGGAGAAGGGTACCTTGGATTTGAGTAGTATGGGACAGGTTCACTGATTGCTAGAGTTTATGGAGACATCGATGACATCGGCTTTTAGTCTAAAAGGCAATATTCAAACCAACAACACATAAACAAGATATGCGTTAGGTATTTCAGTACTATATTCGCGTTATGGGTATCTTGCGCGTAATTAATACACACAATCTCACGCGCGAAATCTTATGGCACTCAATTTGTCCATGAAAAGTTGCCTAATCTTGTAACCGACTGAATTGAGAAGTTGGAGTTCAAATGAAAACTACTCCCAACTAAGCATTTGTAGACGTGACATTTCAGTAGTATGGAGATTTTGGACTCATATTTACTATTTTACGTTGAGTTTGACACCTTGTCTAAAAAAAGTGGGCAATAATACAGGCAGGGATATGGAACCATCGATAGCTGACCATTTCAAGGGTGCTTCATGTTACTGCTTAAAAACGGAAAGTTCAAGAAAGTCGACGAAAGAGTTCATTGAACACCACTTTCAAGTGACCTTTTCAATGGAACTATTGTAGTACCTCCGAGTCTCCTCTAAGGTCACAGCTACCTACGAATGTAGCGAAGAGGTGAGAGGCCATCAACACTGACCTGGGGACCGTGCCGCAGAGTGGAAGTGCAACCCACGGAGGCTGCATAAATCTTCGATAGAATAAGAGGAAACCTTGCGGTTGTTTTCTCAACAATCCTGAAGAAAAGTGTGCTATGATGATAAGGCCTACAGATTAAAAAACCGAAAGTGTTTAAAACTGTTTCTGATTGACATCTTTCAGGACCTGTTTTAATGTGTTGACAATGCTCTTAAGTGACGACACCCCTATTCTTGCTGGAAAAGGGATGGGGTGAAGGAGCTGAGTTGTTGAAATATCTAATAGGACAAAACGAGGCAAAAAGCGAATCTGGCATCTCTAGTCCTTTCAGGCTTTGCACTGACGCACACCAGTACGAAATAAAACCTTTTATTAGCTAACAGAAGGGCTGTGAGGCCGGCCATTATTAAGGCCAGATGGTCATCTCGCCCCATGGGAAAATGAATCCCTGGAGGCTGAAAGGTCCACGTGGTATAAAGTACAATTAAAACAATGCCCTATACAAAATGTGCTAAAGAAGAAGGCTTGATCACAGGCTTCAAACCCTTCCAGTCATTGCTAAAGCCGCTTCGAATGGAAAAGCGGCCTTTTTCTAACCTTTTCGGTTTCTTCATCTCGCTCCTTCTAGAGGGTGAATACGAGGTGTGGAAGAACGGGAAATACCTCTACACCATGGGTCCTGGCAATTGTTTCGGTGAACTGGCCCTCCTCTACAATTGCAAACGCACAGCTTCCATAAAAGGTAGAAGACTTTTGCAAAAAGTATTCTTTATTCTTAATTAACTGTCCATTCCCATCCTTAAATTGTTGTGTTGGGTTGGAACTTGTGTGATCCCCATTTGAAGGTTGCTTTAAGCAGCACAAACAACGGCTCCACTGAAACAATCTACTCATGAGACTGGAACGAAGAAAAGGGGCAATAAATCTAAGCCGTACAAAGTGGACCTTTGATTTCAAGGGAGATGTAGTGTTAAGCACTTCACGATATTTGACAGTAGGTTGGTGGAGAAATCGCATTGTAGCGAGGGGGTATTCAACTTCACTGGCCTTATTGCCGCAATGGCAGATCTCGTGGATTTTGAGGTGATTTCACGCATCAAATCCTCTTCCAGTTGACTAACACTAAGGCGGATTTATTTGACGGAGTGGACATGCAGGCCCAACCATGTCAATCATCTGAATAATGTGAAAGGCGAACTCTATTTCTACTCAGGTCATATTCCCTTCCTCCAGTCCCTCAGTAATTTTAAGGCTATCCAGCTGTCTTTTTGGGTTACCAATCAAGTTGATCTGAGTTGGATCCGAGAGCTGGAAAGATAAAATCAATGTGGGTCCACATCGACCTCGTTCATGTCCTAATCGAAATTTCTATGGTACATACTCAGCCCCTCCTTCGAAGAAGGTCATTCAAGGCATTCCGTCTCTACATTATAGGATCTTTGGAGAGAGAGGAAGACCAAAATCCCCTTGGATGGAAGTTGAGTTCACCCATTTAGCTGTTAATCATTGAAAGGGTAAATTTGCCTTCTCAAGGTCCAACGAGATTCCCTTAGCAGCTGATGTCCCTATCCATAGGATCCGGTAGTCTAGGAGTACCTTTGAAAGGACCAAAAGTCCAAAATCAACGCGGATTCCAGTTGAAACTGTTAGTGTCTTCATTGAATAGTGAGGAGACAAGTTTATTCTCCGTACTTACGTTTAGCAAAGGTCATCCAAGACATGCTCTCTCTAGATGATGGATTTAGCAGTTTAGGAATGCCTTCGGAAGAGGTGACAAGTTTGAGTTAATGTGGGTCAAAGTCAAACTTATTCATAGTTAAAGAAGCAATTTCTGTCCTCTTTACTTTTGGTGGAGGTCATTCGAGACAGTATTATCTGGTTGGATGACTTCAGAAAAACTGGAAGGTTGGACTTTCAATTTACCCATCTTCACACGTTTGAGGAAGTCTGTTTGAGGCATGACTTCTCTGTCTGTGGCCGATGGCTTGCAAAAAATACTTTTAGAAGAACAGAAATGATTGACTCAAGACAAAGTGGAGTTGAAAGCATCCGTATGGCCATCGGCGAATAAAGGAATAAATTTTTCACCATCCATCTACCTTCATCAAGGGCGTCTCCAGACGGTGTATTTCTTCCAAGATAATGCACTAAAAATCCGTAATCAGCAAACCTTCACTTCTACATGACGAGATTGTTGCTGTCTTGACTTTTATCCATCATACAAGCATTTTTAACACTACTTTCCTTTTTTCAAACACGAAAGCGGGTCTCCTTGTTCTATCTGCTTCGCCAAATGTGTATCATGAGAGGCGTTTCAAAGTGCTGCCATTCTTCGTGATGAGGTACAATTCACCGCACCCAAATTGCTATTTAAAACAACCTGAAGTAATTAAACAAAGGCAAGTGCCTTTTCACTCCGAGACTACCGATAATTCTGAAAAATTCTAAATCTGGTTCCATTCCTTGTCAAACTTGATGTCTAAGATGTACATCTCTTTACCCTCACCCCTCCTGCCTTCCTTTGTAGCTGTCAGAGCTGCAAATATCTGGGTTTTGGAGAGAAGCATCTTCCAGTACATCATGATGAAAACGGGCTTGGAGAAGATGGAGGCGAGAGTAAAGTTCCTTTCAAGGTGAGTTCTTCCACCTAACAATCGGGAGTCAGGTCCTCCTCCCCCTCATCTTCATCAGCATCTATCTCGTTTAACTCCTCTAGCGTGCCTCTTCTGAAGGACCTAGAACAGGGTCAGCTTCAACGTATAGCGGATGTTTTGGAGGCCCAATTCCACCCCGATGGCGAATGCATCATTCGACAGGATGAACAGGCGGACAGCTTCTTCATCATCCAATCGGGCGAGGTTGGTTGAGAACCGCTTTTGCCGATTGATGTGTTTGATATGTTGCCTTGTGTTCCAAGGACCATAGCACAAATATTAAGACAGTCTTTCAAGATATCTCAAAAAGTTAGTGAAAAAAACCCGTGTGAGGTAGGGTTGGAAGAGAGGCGGAACTTGAAGGCATGCAGAACCGGCATTAGATGGCCCCCCAAATAATGGAAATCTATCTCCTCTTCGACTAGCTTTCTTGAAGCCTCCAAGTGAAATCAACCAGCGAGCTTGACAAAAACGGAGATGACGGTTGTTAATATCTGTTTAGCGCACAGCAGTGCTGTAGGCTCCACAATGTTCTAACATGAGCTGAATGCCCCTACGAAATAGTCGGGACTATCAAGCGTACGTCTGCGATAGGAACGGAGGGACTGAGAGGCTGGTGAAATGATTAGAAGCCAAAGCCACCGTCGTATTTGGTGAATCTAAAGGTGGTTTAGAAGTGTTGAAGGGTTGGAGTAATGGGTGAACGAGGTCTCAGGGATGACACCTGGGATCAGATCTCTGTGCACAACTAGTAGCGTGATCAAATGAATTGGCAGAGTTATCAGAAAAAAATTTTTCGCTGCTACTTTGTAAACAACCATACTGCGATTAAGATCTCTCATTTCACTTCCTTTAAGTGGACAAAAATAATCATTTTAGCCGATATTTCGAGGCAGACACGCCGTCGGCTGCTACTGCCGACTTTTATGATACACACCCCTTCTGACCTCCGAGAGCAATAAAACGAAACCAGGAAATTTTATGATGCTTTTTTAATTAAAACGAATTTGTTGTTTATTCTTGTTAACATGACTGCGGACTGTCGCACGATTTTGCAAGCAAAATTAAGATGTCGCAATGTCGAAGGAGTTGAAGAGGGCACCTCACAGTGGGGTGGTCTCAACATGGACATAAATTCCACGCAAACAAATGCAACTAATAAAATTAGGCAATGAATCATGTTACCATGGCACACAAACGCAAGAAATTTCTTGTGTAGCATGGTCAAGCAGCCTGTTCTGCAATCTCATCAGCTTTTACCATTTTGACTTGGCTATGACTTTAGTCATACCTGAACGTCTAATTCGCGTCAATCCATCCTGTATCCATCCACCCATCCATTCATCCTTTCAAAATTGACCAGCTGATATAATAAGTGATTTTCTCTGCTGATCCATAGCTCAAACAGCTTTCACGCTACTGCTACCCTTTCCTGAAATCTTCTTTCCCCTCCTCTTCGTGCAGGTTCGTGTCACAATGAAGGTAGTGGGTCCAGACGGTGTGCCAAAGGAGATCGAGATCCGTCGGATGAGGAAGGGTGAGTACTTTGGCGAAAAGGCTCTCCTGGGTGAAGGTAGACGCACTGCCAACATTTATGCCGCCTCACCTGCTGGTGTGGAACTCCTCTGCCTCTATCGAAAGTAAGCTGCTATTCCACAGAAATACTCGGTTACTTCATTAAACTTGTGCTTTAAGTTGGGTCACTTTTGGTTCCCTCATTCCTGTCCAAATTTACTTTATTTTTCTGCAGAGACTTCCTTGAACTCATGGGCAACATTGCTGATCTTGAGCACAAGGAATATGTGGATCTGGAGCATCTCCAATCACAGGGGTAAGTCCACCTCCTCCTGTACATCTATCGATCCGCAAAAATGACTGATAGGTGGATACCAATTCGATAAAATAGACTGATAGGTGAATAACATGGTGGCTGAACTATTGGATGCATGGATGTTTGAATGTTTGCAAGGATGACCGAACAGGCTGATTGCTAGCTGACAGCTGGATGGAAGAAAATCTGCTCGAATGAATGCTAGTGTGGTTGAAGTGGTAAATCTCTAAATAGACAAAGAGGCGGGAGGGGGGCAGATCAGTGTTGTAGTGGGTAGATGGAAAGGGTGGTAAATTGATGACAAAGTTGGTGGATAAATGGACAACTAAAGAAGTGAGTTGGAAAGTGTGTAGGGAAACAGGGATAAGTGAACGGCCAAATGGGTTGATGAGTCTGTGTGTGATGGATTGGATGCATTTTATAAATGGATAAATAAAGAGACGAGTGGATAGATGGGTGATTGGATAGATGAGGCGATGGATTGGAAGATAGACGGGCAGATAGACATAAAATTTACCATCACCTAGTTCTGATCCACAAATCGTACATGGAAGAGAGGCAGATGGATAAGCGACGGAAGTGATAGGTTTGAAAACTGGACAGTTAGTTGGGTAACTGGTAGTTTAGGCATTGGATGGAAGGTTGAGGGAGTGGACCTCATTGATAAAAGACAGAGTCGCTGGAACTGAACAAATGACTCGATGGATGGATGGAGGGCTGGAGTTTTAGGCAGAGACAAGTAGATTCGGTGGATTAATGGGAGGACGAACAATTCAATGGATGTTTGGGTGACTGAATGGATGGAAGGAGGGGTAGGTTAGGGACTTAGCTGACGAAGAGGTGGGGGGATGGATAGACGAGTAAATATTTTGACGAATAAATGAATCCGTGATGTGAATGGTGTTTGGGTTGCGGCTCAACACTGGTGGATAGGTAGATTTTCCAATGGATGGTTTGGACGAATGGATGGATGCGCAATTCTTGGGGGATTGAAGGAGTAAGTCGGTGACAGATGCACATATTGTTGGATTGTTCGATGGATATACCCTAAATGGTTGGATGGTGAGATGTGGCAGTATGATGTGTGACGTCCAAAAAGTACGCATCACAAAGGAGTCATTTTTGATGTCTGAGATGGCACTTTAGCACCAATGCTACCCCTTCTGACCTCCTTACCTGTCCCCCCCCTTCGTAGTCCTAAAACATTTACCATCTGCCACTTCAGAGGCCAACTAAAGGTAGCCCATCCTCTCAAGTTGAGCGAAGATGACCCCACCGTGACCTTGACAGCGGCCAGTCCCACTTCCCTCGATCAACTACTTGGTCAGCACGATGTCAAAGCATCTGCAGGAGACCGGGTCCAACCACCACCCAGTCGCAAGCTCTACGCCCACGAATACCAAGTTTCCTCCAACCTTCATCTTACTGACCTTGAACGCGTGGCTGTGATTGGCCAGGGCGGTTTCGGACGTGTCGAACTGGTATGTTACCCTTGCTTGCTGCGCGCATTAGACGAAAGTGGTGTCGGCACTAGGAGGGTGGGTGGGGGGGGGGAGTGCGAAAACTACATTTTTTGGATGGGCCATTAACCCATTAGTCTGGATCTGAAACAATAAGGCATCCATTACTTGCTTTCTCGCTTAACAGAATAAGCAGAAATGTGAGTTCAATTGACTATTTGTTTCAACCCGTTGGAGCAGGGAATTCTGCACATTAAAAAGAGCTTCATTTTTTTTTCGAAGGCTTCGCTTTCTAGAATCATCTCTTAGCGAAAAGGCAGAAAGTATCACCTAGTTTGAAGGCATTTCGTAGATTACTGTTTGAAATGCGCGACCATAGTGGACCTTTCGTTTTGGGTCTTAACCATTTCACTTGATTCATTTGCATGGAAGCTATCACCAGAACTCCAAGCAATTGTCATGGCCATTGGTTCACAGTGGACTTCTATACCAAATCGCCATGCAGCCTCTTCGGACGTCGGCCATGGCACTCCCGGTGAAAATTCCACAATCCAGTGGAATAGGCTCATCTTGAAAATTGTAATGGGCTTTGTCTACTCTGATCTACGTTGACAGGGGAAGCCTTACGTCACATGGCATCCGCTTTTCGAAGAAGAAATTAGTCTAAGGCAAACTCCACGTGGCAAGTCGCTTCTCCAGATCATTCAACTTCGTTCCCGTCTTGGTCTTGTCGAGCTGGTGTGGATGTACCTTTGGTTTAAGCGTACCGAAGGGTGGAAAAGCTAATGGATGCCATCATCGTGGGCGGAGAATTATAAGAGCACAAAAAATTCACAAAAGACTGAGGAATAGTCGAAACGGATACCATATTGTCGTAGAATCATAGCAATCTTTTGTTTTAATATCCAGGTGCGACCAATCAGCGACCACAGCATCGCCTTCGCTTTGAAACGTATGAAGAAGGTGCATATTGTGGAGACGAAGCAGCAGGACCATGTTCACTCGGAGAAGCAAATCCTCATGTCTGTCGACAACTGTTTCATCTGCAAGTGAGTCCTCATTTGTCTTCTTTTTTGCTCCACTAAGTGGTTCATTTTTTGCATCAACGTTACTTGTTATTCTGTCGCGAACCCTCCGGTTCCTCTGTAGAATAGGCGCATTATACAAAGAATGTTCTACCAATTACAACAGTTAGCGGAGAATTCGCCGATTCTGGGTCCTTATTTCTAAATTTAAATAAGCAGTCAAGTGGTTTCGCTTAATATTCTTTTAGTCCACCCATCCATCCATCCATCCATCCATCCATCCATCCATCCATCCATCCATCCTGTATCCATCTATCCTGCATACATCCTTTACGGATCCATTCCTTCATCGTTCTATTTATCCATCGTTTGGATCCACCTCTATTTCCCAAATTTTCCCTTTTTTGGAGCAGAAATTTTAATGTTTTTAGCCTCTCTGTATTCTGACCATTTTACTTTTTTCAAAAAGTTGAGACAGCTACGCTGATACGACAATATCCACGTCTATACGACGATTCTGAGGAGTCGTTGTTGTTAATAAACACAATCAACCAGGTCTTTGCAACAGTCCATTCAAATATTCCTCGGTAATGTACAATCGAGATGTCAATCGACACGGTTTTCGACGAAACTGAACTGCGACGAAATTCAATTAACTAGTAGTGTTTGTGATGGATCCAACACTTTCTTCATTCTTAAACTCTTAAACTGAGCCAGGGTAGCTATGTCGGACGGCTGCATGAATCGCAATGCCATTAAATGTTCGAGAAATTGGGACAACAACCCTTTCAACCAGTCACTATCTCCCTTCTCCTCTGTGAGTAGACAGGAGTCAAACAAATCACAAAATCCTCTATTCAGTCAATCTATTGCATTATTTTTTACTTTATTGCCCTCTCTTTGATCCACCGAATTAATGACAACGCGCGTGTGGACGGTCCAGTCGTTTTTTTTCTGGTGCGGCGTTTTGCTTAACCAACTGTTGCCTCTTCTGGATCTGCAATATTGGAACACGTTCTACCGAGAATTGAGAAAATAAGCTTAAATTCATTGTTTTTTTTTCTTGAGAGAGTGAAACAGCTCATGAGTGTGGCCTCAGTGACGGTGGTTCACTACCACCCTAACGGGAAGAAGCCAAATTATTTTCATTTTTAAGCTGAGGTACCTCAAGAGAAATCGTACATTCTTAACATTTAAACAAATTTTTCCAAAAAGCATTTTATTTTTGCTGTTGCTTAAACTTTTTCTAAAAAAGGGAATTCAATTTTGCTGAGCCTTGACAACAGCTTCAACAGTAGACATAAAGATAAATCGGTTTAGCGCACTATTTAATAACTTGGGGAGAGAGTGGCATTGTCCCTTCACAGTAGTCAAGTTGTGGTGCAAATTCCTACGCCCGTCTTCATTGCCTTCTTTCACAATAACCGCTTTCGCCTCCCGGATCAGATATGTCTGTCCCTCGTGTGACACGTGATTGACCAATTCATGCATCAGTGTCGGGAATGAATCAAAATCGCCCATCAGAAGAGACCTCCTCACTCTAACCATCGACACAGTTACTGTGTTTCGGTGACACGATCTCTTAGACACTTCGAAGGCGAATTCGTAACTAGTGCTTATACATCTCCACGATTAAACAAAAGGATAATTGGGTTTTAGCATCCGGGAATGATTACGGACCCTCGACTACCTTCCAATCGGTCAACGCAGACTTGTGAAAGGTCGAAAAATAAAAGATAAATTACTGTTTCCAATGCTTGTTCAGAGCTTAAGCATTTGCTGAAACATCCTACCATTTGTTTCAGCCCCGTGCGCGACCAATTACAGGTTGGGATTTTTGAGGAGGAGAGCTTCCAGAGGAACAAAAGAGGGCAGTGGCATCCAAGTGTGTTTACCTTCTGCTGAGTAGCGCAACAGATGGTTCACATCCTTCTCCCCCCATCTCTGCTCTTTAAGGCACTGCATCGCCGGGGAGGGGGGAAAGAGCTGTTTACACTTCCCTTGCCAGCTCCAACTGGGTAGATAAATGAAAAGCAGGCTTCGAGACAAATTGCCTTGTATTCATCACACAATTTTGGATGAACTTGAAAATTCCGAAGTCCTCAAATCAATCGCTGCCGCTGGCTCAGAAAGTCAATCGAACCGATGCCATGTCTCAAAGCATAGTTGTTGCAATTTTGTCCGTTCGGAGGACTGCTATATTTAGAGAGTCGTTGGATGACTACTTCGTTGGTCTACTTAGCCGAGGTCTGCTAACACTGAAAATCCTAGTAACTAATCGCATAAAATTATCCTAAACATTGCATTAAGTTATTTTTGAAGGACCTTTGCCTCATCTGGGGTGTTCGCTCTGTAATTTACTTACTGTATGTCACCCTTTTCTTCAAATTTCTGAACGAATTAGGCTACTAAATATGCAGTATGTCCTTATTTTGGTCAGTGGTTCTTTTGCATTGCTTGCGAAAGCTAAAAAAATTCCCAGGGTGGCGTCAGAGACTCCACGTTTGTGGCATGAATAATTTCTTGCAAGCGCAGCATAACTCAACCTTCGCACCCTCTTGGGATGTCTTAACGTAAGTTCCGAAAAAATTATTCCTATACATTCCTTCTGCGCGTGGGACATCACGTACCTTAAATGTTGCTCCATATTTTGCCTGCCTTTTACTGGGGATTTTTTCAAATGCAAGTTTAATCAAAATACGCATTTTTTTCCAATCTCAAGGTGAAATCGGGACTACATTATATCACCAACTTTTGATTGGGCAGTTTATCGCCCAGTCACAAATAGGTGTCTCTATTGATTGGCTGGTCAAATTAAAACCGCTCTGATACAATGTGGACACCCATTTACCGCTTCTTATCTCTTCGCACAGACTCTTCAAAACCTTCCGAGACAACAAATTTGTCTACATGCTGATGGAATTCTGTCCCGGTGGCGAACTGTGGACTGTCCTTCGTGACCGGTGAGTTAGCAGCTGTCACCTCTTTCCCTGCCTCGCCTTGGATTCTCCCAAATCCGCATAAAGTAGTGCCTAATCTTCACATTCCGAATCGTACAAAATTAACCCTACTTAATGTAAAATAAGTAGATAGATTATTTGCGGTTTTATCGGGGTTGGGAGAGCCGATGATTGTAACGCTTTTCCCTCTGCAGACGCGCCTTCGATGATAAGCTAACGCGATTCAGTCTGGCCTGCGTGATTGAGGCCTTCGATTATTTGCATCATCAGGGGATTATCTACCGGGATTTGAAACCGGAGAACATGCTTCTAACTAGCACTGGTTATATAAAGCTCGTGAGTTTCCCTTTTGCGACTGACCTAGTTTCCAGAGGTTCTAAACTGAGTGCTTTTAAAATTACGCTATGCTCGTTCCCCGTTATCCCAAAATAAGTGGGAAAAAAATTAAATAATGTGGACCATCTTGCAAATCTTCAAAGCATATTTTCTTCCCTTTAGTGTGACTTTGGTTTTGCAAAGCGGCTGGGTCCCCAACGTAAGACATGGACGTTCTGTGGAACACCGGAGTACGTAGCACCAGAGGTCATCCTGAATAAAGGCCACGACTTTGCCGCTGATTACTGGTCCCTCGGAATCCTCACTTGTGAACTCCTGATGGGCACGTGAGTACACCTAGAATAAAGTGATTAGCTTCGTATGACCTACCCTGCCACACTCCATAATGACATCCCTGAATCTTATTAACTTCAGCCCACCCTTCCAAGCTTCAGAACCGATAAAGATCTACATGAAGGCGCTCCGAGGCATTGAGGCGTACGACCTGAGTCATCACAAGAACATCAGTGTAAAGGCCTACCAGTTCATAAAGCGGCTGTGTCGAAACACCCCCACTGAACGCCTTGGCATGGGTCGGCAGGGCATTCAGGAGATTCGAAACCAAAAGTGAGTCCACACCACTCATTCAAATTAAGTAGACGGACGTAGCAGTATTCGTCTGATACATTGTTTTTGCCGGTTTTAGGTACTTCCAGGGCTTTGATTGGGACGGTGTAAGAAATCAGACACTGCAGTCACCGTTCCATCCCAAGGTAAGGAGAGAGCGATTGTCATTTGTGCAGATTTTTCGGCCTTTTACATTACTTTGTCTCCGCACCCTCCCTTTAGGTGAACGGGCCATGTGATTTCAGCAACTTTGACCAGTTCCCCGTTTCGGACGATCTGCCACCAGACGAGATGTCGGGCTGGGACATCAACTTCTAGGTTACCTATCCTTTTCCTCCCCCCTTAATCTCCACCCGGCCGAGTGGAACCACCACTTTCGGCACCGCCCGTTATCACCATCACTTCGTCCTTTCTTGATTCCCACTTTTATACCGATATACACACACATATATATATATATATACATAGAGAGACGAGTGAATGTATATCACGATACGTACGTATGTCGCTTCTGACCCGTTCCATCCCTTCCTTCCATTGCCTTCCGTCCTCTCCTCCTCCTCCTCCACGTACCAAAGCGCATCACAGAAGCCCTCGTCCCATCGTGTCTCTCCAAAATCTGTACCCAAATACTCCTCCTCATTATGGACTCCTCAGGAGTCAAATTTTCCCTCAACAACTTTTACTCCATACGAATTTTCCCGCTTTGTTTTTTTGGGGAAGATTGGGGATTTGGGATTTCGAATTTTTTAATTATTTCTCATTGTCACAGACAAGGAGACGGAAGGTGAAGTAAAAACTTCTCTTTCGATGGATGGTTGTAATCGACCTTGAGAGTGGACCACGGGGGCACGTAGTGGGCAGACCTGGGCTACGATCGTGGTGGGTGATTGCGGACCAAGCTGAGGGTGGCTATTAGCAGCAATGCCACTAACCAACCAGTAGGGAACAGATTAGCAAAGTGGTGTATCTGCACGGACCTCTCGAGGAGATTGAGCACCCTAGCCAGCGCCACTCATGTGCGTGCGCGCTTGGTGGTGGTGCGGGGCGGGAGAGCTTCTTGCGCGTTGGTTCTGCCCCCCCCCCCCCATTACTGCCACGTGCGTGCGCAAGTGAGTGGCGTGGAATTGGTTGAATATGACCGGCTTTTCGATGGACGACGGGCGACTCACACAGGAAGAGAGAAGAGGAGGAGGCCAAAGCGGGAATGTTTGAGGTAAAAGAACCGCTACTCTTCCGGTAATGTCCTTTAACTGCTAATTTTTCATTCAAGGGCCTCGAAAAGCAGACATCCCCGGGAAAGAGAACAAAGGCATGTGCAATTACTCCTTTTATTGGATGAAAAAAAAAGATAAATAATGCGATTTTCCTTTACCGATTGGATATCGGTAAACAAATCAATTAAGACAAATTTTATTAATAAATACAACTGCAATACGCCTGTGAGTCATTCATGCCTTCTTCCAGCAAGATCTCTTCATCGGCAGTGATGAGGATAAACGAGCAAACAGAAGCCAAGCTCTCGAAGATGGACCCTCGCCTCTTCGCTTGCCGCGAATCGACTTTGCGAGAGAGCTTATCAACACATAACGAAATGTCGCGGAGGAAATCATCCAACTGGACGACTAGGTTCCGGGAAGGGCAGATTCGCTATTACCTCGGCTGGTTAAACAACCTGCTATTTCAGACACACCGATTCCCAATCCACGAGTTGATGGAGCTCATACTGCAAATGAAGATTACTCAATGATTCTTCCTAGTGGTACGAAGCTCCCGAGCAAAACTTCATGCACCTATGCTAAACATGTCGACCATATCCATGCCCTTTTTCGCCTCTCATATACGTGGATTGGTATCGGAAGCGAATGAGCAACCAAACTGTTACCGATCCAATTCGAGCTTTGCAATGTACAAAAGGGAGAGGAGTTGTGATTCTTGTTGGATTGGAGATGGAGGACATGTACAAGCTGGCACAAGACATGCCGATGCTCACCAGCAATACCACCTGTGATATTTCTGAAGGCCGCAGGCAAAAGAACGAGGAAAGGACCCAGTTGAAGATAAGCAATCGTAAGAGCAATTACGAAGATCTTCGATCGGAGATTTGGTGTCGGAAGATCATCAAGCCCAAAGATATCTATGACAAATTTACTCCAACTGAGGCCGTAGAGCTAGATGTTCTAATTGGTATTCAGTGGAAAGATATAGCAAAACAATATATTAACTCCTATAACCGCGTACTCGTACGGTTAGAAAAGGAGACGCCATATCTTCAGAACATCCAACGGTTGGAACAGGAGTGCAAAGTGAAGAATTAAAACGACTTGGCACAAGGTTCCCAATGGTTGGAGACAATGCTGAGGAAAAATGACATAGACATCCCGAGTTTTCTTCAGAACGTGATCGACATCATGGATTTGGGAAAAAAAAAACAGAATCAGTACGGTGTGCCTATGAGGCATAACGAACACGGGCAAGCCGCTTATCGCCGGACTCATCGCAGCTCCACTGAGAGTAAGTTGACAGTAATAGTATGATCTAATCCTATTATTGGTAACTTATGGGTTGCAACAATAACGTGACGAGGTGATCAAACTGCTTTCCAGTCTGACAATCTACCCAACAAGACCGTGGCACTGATGGAGAAGTCGAGGATCACAATGACAACGAAAGATGACTTCAAACTCCTCCTTGGTAGCACAAACATGGGGGTAGATGTCAAATACGGCGGCCGGCAGTGGTCGCGCAGAATTTCTATAGTTGTAACTGCAAATGAAGACACTGGTTGCCGTCTGTCCGGTCAGGATCGCGATGTCCTACTAACAAGAGTAATACAGTACAACTTAAACTATCGAATTATCTCGTACCTTGTCGTGGGCAGCATTCCAAAACCTCCTACTGGGTTGTGTACTTGTGATTTACTAGAGTTGCTTAAGAAATATAAATTTTAGATGAATTTGATTTACAGAAGTATAAACATGTAAATGATGGGAACGGGATAAAGACGCTCCAGTGGCTGAGAGACGGGTACTGTCGCGCCAAACTCGTGGTGTTAAGGCAGTAGGAGGAAGGGAGAATAAAACCACGGCTGCGTCAACACTTCAAATACCGTTTGGCAAACTGCCAGCCTTTGGCAATACAGGACACACAGTCACACGCAGGAATCGCTGTATGGTAATCACACCCGGACTGTACGAGGAGAAGGCGGAGCCAAGTCAATCAACTGCATTTATTTTGAATACAGCCTTCTCGGAGCCTTTCATGAACAAGTACAGCTTCCAGGCGAATAAGGATGAGCTGAGTACTAAGCGGAATGCTGTCAACCCCTTCATGTCATTTGGGAAAGCTCGAACTAAATTTGCCGATTACTACCATCCACTACACAAGCAACTGGTGGTGTCATGTAGGTGGATAAAGTGCAAATTGATCTTTCTAAATACACGCTAGTTAGAATAAGCAAAGATGGTATCCCGGAAGCAACTTAACCAGTAGCTGGCATGGACGTCCTCAAGACAATGGAAAGCAGAGATAGCTTCATGGAAATGTTATTATTGGAACTGAATTAGAAGTATTTTTCCATTCCATACCAGAACATGTACCACCAAGTCAAAGGTCAATGTACACAACAAAAAATACTGTGCTGTTGAAGAAATTTCACAACGCAATTGGTGGAAAACCCTATCAATGTGTATACTATGACGCTTATATCAAACAAACGTTCATTAACATGCTCTGTTTTTGAGGACGGGCGGCTTACTACTGAATGCGAAGCGCCCGGCGTAGAAATAAACGCAGTGCACTATGAGCGGGGAGTGCTTATGGTTAATGACTTCCTTGTTGGAGTCTTTAGTCCATGCTGTGAATTGCACTTGTGTTTGTGCTTGTACATTCTTCCTGGAGAAGTTAAGACGAAAGTCTTTAAACCGCAACAATTCTTTAAGCAGGAAATTAAAGAGGAAGAAAAGGAAATAAAAATAAGAATAACGAGGTAAGGAAAGAAGAGGAAGCAAATCAATACATATCCATAAAACCCAAAGATGCCAAATGGGCTAGCATTAGCTTTGCTATCGGTGCTACTCTTGGCATTCCACTAGGAGCTTTGTCCGCAGCTATTCAAGCCGGATCCCTGCCTACTATTGCCACCATAACTGCAGGTGCTACTGGCACCGTAGGTGCCATCACATCCATCGTAGCAGCAGGCTTACGTCAACCACCTCAAATAGGTCGTAATGCTGGCTACAATGTACAAGAATTGAAACGTCTGATACCTGATGGACAGCAGTCCGGCGGTAGTGAAAGCCCATCTCTAGAGCAGAGTGCCATGGAAATTAAGCAGGAAGACATAGACGAAACAGCTGTGGAAATTGCGGCTGCTAAAACTATACATACAACCCCACAAGGTGTTGCATCATCAGCTGGATATCATTTGCCGAATGCCACGCAGCCTCAGATATAAGAGTATTACCTGCCTACCCAGATAACTACACCAGCTAATCCGCATACAAATTATCCCAGTCGACCGGAAACGTGGTTTCAGCGAAATCGAAATTATCAAAATTGCCAGGCAATTATGGTAGCAGAGAAAGCAATCGTCTTAGAAATTGAAACAAGACGCTGACATTCGCGCTGTACGTATTTACCGAAGAAAAACTGCGGACGTCACCAGAGATGATTAAAAAAACAATTTACGGAACTAAGGTGAACATATTCTC
The DNA here is from genome assembly GCF_000524195.1 of Echinococcus granulosus. NCBI lineage: Eukaryota > Metazoa > Platyhelminthes > Cestoda > Cyclophyllidea > Taeniidae > Echinococcus > Echinococcus granulosus. The sequence goes on from NW_020170485.1 coordinate 228,899, forward strand.
AGGTCGCATACGAGCGCAGGGTCAAAGAAGATTATTGGTATTCGACGAAGATCCGAACTCCTTCAATTATTCATGAATCTCAATTCAACGAACTACGAGCCACTAATGGAAGCAATACGAAAGTGGTAATTGCAATTAAGAAAATATGGCGCAAATGACGCCGAGTACCAAAATATGAAAAGTGTACCGATTCTAAACGCTTGCCTTAATAAAGTGTGCACCGCGTATAGTCTTCTTACTAAAAGAAGGATTATTTGGTCTTCACCCCAAATAATCCCGCAATGAGGCACCTGTCGTCCATCAAAAAGCCGATCAGATTCAGTTAGTTCGACACCACTCATGTAAGCACGCGCAGGATGGTAATGGGGCTGAACCAGTGCATGGGGCGAGAAAACTTACTGCGCATTGCCAGCTCATTAAAAATATTTCATTGCTTTAACTGCGATAGCACAAAAATTGACTTCCGGAACAGACTATTTGTCCTGACCCTCTCAGTTACAGTAGTGTGAAAAATAAGTTAAGGCAGTCACATTCTACCTAAGAAAGGTGCTAGTTTCTTTAGTAAGGTAGGCACTGTTAAAAAAGTTGTGGGATTAACACTTCAGTATCAATAAAAACCAATACTAACATATAATTCAACGCCATTTATTACCAGCCATCCCAAAAACAAACAGAAACAATAAGACCTCATAACATGAATAAAATAACATATTAAGAATAAGGCACACAAAAAAGGCGCCACAGATTTTAGTTGCATTTAGGTCATATATTGCCACTTTTAAAGAAACCATTAGAATCAAACATCATGTCAGCAGTATAATTTAGAATATACAAAATATAATTATGCTTCCAGTCCAAAGCCCCAACCTCTGAAATTGACTCACTGAATGAACATAATCTGCAAGAACAAAAATAACAGTCTAATCTGAAGAGGATACACCGGAAAAACCGCCCTGCCGAGACATCACACTTGAAAAGGCCAGGATCCAAACAAGCCGCTTATCCTTAAATTCGTGCGCCGCAAATGAACAAGCACCACCAAGAAAGCAAAAATAAAACAATTTTCTAATTACCCGCAAGTTTATGCGATGCAGTAAAAAACTAGCTTTTGTTCATTTCTTTTGAAGTCATTAAATAAAAATGTACCAAATGATAGCATATTGTTTCAACAAATGCGAAGATTATTTATTGAATGTGGCATAAGATACTTGTTTCGGTTAATAGCAGTGGGTATAACAACAAGCCTAACTAACTAGTTTTTCTAGTTTAAATTCAGTTTTAGTCAGTAAAGGAAATTAGAATGCATCTTGAAAGTGCGGTTGAATTTTTTTTTGCAGGTGCAACTTACGTAAAGGAAGTAAAGTTGAATTGCGCTTCCAATGATTTTCTAGTGTCTGCCATCGTAGAAAGAGCTTGTCTTGAATCGGAACCTTTTATCTTTTGGGAATTTTTTGAACATAGGAAATGTGAAATAGTTGTCTGATTGAATAGACGCCTTAGGTAGTAAACGACTAGCTTTGCGCAGGCTTCGTAATAAGGGGTGGACGACTTCTGTCCCAGAAAAGGTGGATACGAGCCCTCATCCGCCACAACACATTAATGTATTCCAAGCACTCCATGCAGCACAAACACTGGATGTTCACCTTCAATCACTCGACTCGATTCAAAGTTCTGAAGTTTGATATGCAAGTGAGAAAGGAGAAAAACATTACGATTGTCGTGGCGGTAAGATTTGTTATTTTTGGACTTTGGACCGGGATCAATGACCGTATCCTGCATGTTTGAGGCGCTTTTTGAGTTTCATGCCCTTTGTGTACGGAGGAAGATTTGTAGACACTGCCACCGGCTCAATATTTTCGTTGGTTCTCTATTCTGCCGCTGTCTTCAGCCCCCTGGATTGGCTCGATGGGGTATAAGAGGACATCTCATACTCGTGTAGCATGGATACTTCTAAAATATCAATGGCCCGAAGTAGATGCCCATAAAGCCTCTTCACAGCCCTGAAGAATGTCGGAATAACTCCGGGCACAGATGTTCAATACGCAGCACATCTACAAGAACCGACAAAGGGCCACTTTTGTTACTAACCATTAACAAGCTACGAGGAATGGGTGGTGTATCTTTTTAGACACGCATTCAACCACTCGTTATGACAGAGAAACCCAGTAGTTGAAACATAAACTCCCTAAGGGATTGGTCAAGTATATAGGAAAAGGCCCCGAGAGTTGGCTATGACAACACGTTACAGTGACACCCAAGGCCGGTCAAACGCAGTATCAATCTACCAGGGTCGTGCGTGGCACAATCAAAATTTAGGGGGTCTTGTTTTTCCTATTGTGCTTGCTTCCTAGTGGCTCTAATTTACTTTTACGAATTTTGGGCAAATTATAACAGCCTCTATGCAATTTCCCCCTGGTCACTGTTGTGACCTGATAATTATAAACCACAGGAGCTTATTTTTTTAACCAGAATTTTTAGATAGTTTTGCTATCTAACGGGCTATAATGAGAGACTCATTTGGTGTACTACGCGGTTATCATGTTGGACGTGAGTAAAAGAGACAGAGAAAAAACGACAAATCGATCATCCAACAGACTTATGAATTCCTTACTTTGAGTTTCGGACTGTTTATTATAATGGCCACTTCTTGATGTCCTGTGGAAACCGTTCTGGGTTTATTATTCAGATGCATTTTGCCAATCCTAGGTTACCGTTGGATGGTCCCTAAGGCGCAGGTTTGAGTGTGTACTGAATGCAAGGAAGCGTCAGCCTTCACTCTGCTCAATAACCTATTTGGAACACTACTGTTTCGTCAGGCGGGAGCAGTATCAGTTACGGAAGATGGCACAAGGCAAATCAGGACTTGGCCAACACCAATCAACTAGACCAATGAGGGGGACCAGTTTGAATTTTTGGATTTGGTGTACTAATGCAGACATTTAATGTAATGTAATCGCGAGTGGTGGTGTTCAAAATGACGGGAGAGCTGCGTAATGCCTGTTTATTTTTGTGCATGTTTTTAGGGAGCCAGAGGGCATATTGGTGGAGCCTCGTGGCTGAGCAGGCTCCCTCTCGATGCATTTGGATAAGGAAGTGGAGAAGACAAAATCTGATTTCCTGCAAAACTTATTGGCTGTAAAACACCTTCATTGTGCAATGCAAGATGTCTTTCTCAAGGCATGCGCGTTCCCGGCGCAACGAGCTTATGGGACGACTTTTGATTTCGTAACACTTGAGACAAGTTTAAAAGGCAGTAAATTGGGGATACAGCAAAAAAAATCATTAGGCCTCAGGTCAATTAAATTTGGCAGTGATTATTTAAGAGACTAAGGCAAATTGCACTGAATGTTTGTCTGAAAAGACTTTCTGAAAGAGGAGGGGAGTTGGGGAACACAAGTCTCGTTATGGAGCCGAAATTATTTACCCACGGGGAAACGCCCACTCCAGACATGAAAAAGCCAAATCACCACGTTGCGTTCGTTACCATATTACTAAGGAAGAGTGCTCCTGGTTATTCAGTCTGCTTGTCCCAAGAGAATGAAGGCCGAGGTGGGAAGATGGACGCTAGTGAGAGCGTCAATGGATTTTCCTTTTCACAAGAAAGATATGATGTTCAAAACCATTGGGTTGCTCATTAGAAAGCGGTCTCATCACAAAGTCTATTTTGATATTTTATGGAGATTTCAATTATTTCTGTTTCACCCTGTGTATTGGCCTGGTTTTACTCTTAGAAAAAATAACAATGCTACTAAAATTTTTCAAAAATTCATAACAACTTTTTTAACAAAAGCTTGGTACAACACAATTTAAGAAATTGTGACTGGATTTTTAATATAAATTTGCCCAAGAGTTACACAGTCGTGGACAAATCCCAAAAACGCTGCATAAAGCTTAATCAAAGTAGATTTTTGTTTACAAGTTTAAATCCCTGTTCAGTTTATCATATGCTTAACACATGAGCATTATTTCATTCTTCTGTTTATACCAACCAACATCAATGCTCCAACGTTAGCGCCAACTGGTATTTACTGGGTTTTTGCTGTCTGGTGAAGCGTCTTTAGCTATGGCAGCATCATTTGGTTTCTCTCTGAAATGTTTTCGTCGATTGAAGCTCTCAACAGTAATTAAGCAGAAACGGTACATGTCTGTTCGCTTGAGTCGTTTCGATTCTGAGATCCTGGACTATGACAAATACTGTTCCACACTAAGAAGTGTCAATGAAACGTAAGCTTTCTATCTTAATGTGCGATATCCTCTCAGACTAGCACGTCCATTGACATTATCCGAGAAGATTCTCTATGGTCATCTCTCTGACCCGAAAACGAAAGATATAGTGCGTGGATCTAGTTATTTGAACCTCTCTCCCGACCGTGTTACAATGCAGGATGCAACAGCACAAATGGCTATTCTGCAATTCATGTCCAGTGGTATACCTCGCGTTGCTGTTCCCACAACCGTCCACTGCGATCACTTAGTCCTTGCTCGTGAGGGTGGTGACAAGGACATTTCCAACGCGCTTACCGTTAACAAAGAAGTGTACGATTTCCTTGCCTCTGCCTCTTCCAAGTTTAATATTGGATTTTGGCAGCCGGGTTCTGGGATCATTCATCAGGTGAGGCGGGTCATTATTCCTATTCCTCTTTCCTAGATAATGCTGGAAAATTACTGCTTCCCTGGGGCGCTCATAATTGGAACTGATAGTCATACACCAAACGGTGGCGGTCTGGGAGGTGTATGCATTGGAGTGGGCGGTGCCGATGCCGTGGACGTAATGGCAGGCCTAGATTGGGAACTAAAGTGTCCCAAAATAATTGGAGTTGAGCTGGTCGGCAAGTTGTCCGGTTGGACGTCGGCCAAAGATGTAATTCTCAAGGTGGCGGATATATTGACCGTGAAGGGAGGCACTGGAGCCATTATTGAGTACTTTGGGCCAGGGGTGGAGTCCATATCATGCACGGGAATGGCGACAATCTGCAACATGGGCGCTGAGATTGGTGCTACGACCTCTGTGTTTCCATTCAATGATAGAATGGTGGATTTCTTGAGGGCTACTGGCAGAGGAGACATTGCTGATTTAGCAAGCAAGTACAGGGTGGGTTGTGTACTCTTAAATTTTAAGAAATATCCTTCCTATTCCCATGTTACCGATTTTTCTCTTTGTTGAGTTTGTTGCATTGCTTATATTCTTAGAGTTTTTGAGACTGCGCCTTAGACACGAGGGAGTTTAAGTCAAATGAGGACTATCCAGTTCAATGGGAAGGAAGGAGTGGATCTTAAACGATGAAAATTGAATTTATTTCTTTTGCCAGTCTTCTAGTCCATTAATATGCTAACCGTCTGGCCCCTGAAAGAAAGCGTCAGCATTGAAAGTCTTGTTATTTTAACTGAGCCGTCCCCTGGCAGTCTGCTTCACTTCATCATCGGTGCTGCGATGTGAGGTGAATGTTGACGAAAGTGACTGCTGAAGCCGTGGGCTGGGCACGAATCATTGCATTCAAAATTATAACAAGTGTACAGGCCCACAGTTAGTCGACCTGGAAATATCTACATTCACACCACCTAGGTGTTTTACTGTTAGGCACTTGATCTTCTATCCTTTCCTTGGAGTCTTCTGTAGGTATACGCGAATTTTACGCCTCCGCTTACAATAGACATCATTACTTTATAACTACACCCCCCTTTACCCGCGCGTATGCCATTGCTGCTCGTATTGCCAGGACAGCATCCCCTTTAATACCCGTAAAGTTGGGCATCCTGGTTTAACCTGAACTCATTCTGCGGCTCCCAAAATATTCAGTGACTGCATTAATTAAGCATGAAATGTTGAGATCCTTAATATTACATTGGTTTAGCTTTATCTAGGCTCTCTGAATACGGGCAGTTAGTTTGGATAGGAAATGTCATCCTTTGACTCCATCACATTATTGTAAATCTGTTAAACCAGCGTTTCCATCTCGTGTATATCCATCCGCAACAATTGAAATGTCTTTTAGCACTGAGTCTTGGCACTGCAACGGTGAGGCAGTTGTGGGAGATCTCTCAGTATTCTCGTGCTTATCGGTTATCAGCGCTTGGTGTACGCCGTGTGAGCACAGATGATAAAGTAGTGGTAGACGCCGAATCCATACGATCCGATTTAGGTAGAATTATCACAATACTTATGAGGCATCAGGTGCGAATGCGTGAAATTCTTGTCGCGATATGTAAGAACTTGATCTTGGTATTATTAATTAAATTAGCTGATTTGTCACTTTAACGGCAGTCGTGGAGACATATACTACCATAATGAGGCTCTTAAAAGTTGGAGGAGATAGGTGGTTGGATGAATAACATGAATAAAATAGTTGACTTTGTGGATAAAGTTGGTTAGAAGTAATGCTATTACTTTTTCGCTCTCCTTTTCCGAATCTTTGTCTAAATCTATCTTTTCCGAACCATCCCTTAATTGGTTGGATTGTGGATAGACAGATGGATGGATGCATGAGCGAAGGAATACAGGAGCATGCGACCTGGCTTAATGCAGAATATGCTAGAGACACAGATTTTGTTTGCACAGTCGATAAGGATCCAGATCTTGCCATTTTCCCGGAGTTCAGTCTTAATCGTTTTTTTTCTCTGTTCTTTGTTTCTAGAGCAAATTGCTCTCCCCTGATAAGGGATGTGTCTATGACCGCGTCATCAAGATTGACTTGAGCGAGCTGGAACCGCATCTGAACGGACCCTATACTCCCGATTTGGCTCATCCCATCTCAAAGGTATGTCTCCGTTGATTCATCCATTTCTCGTTTTAAACAACTTTTAATAGTACCATGTCAATCTTTGAAAGAGAAAGAAAAGAATGGCAAGCTTTCCTTTGAAAGTCCTCCGATAGATCTCTCATCATATCACTCATGAAATTCATTTAACGAATGTTTTGAGTAATTTTCCATCGTTAGATATCAAAAATGGGTGGGTGTGCACGTGTGAGAACTCATTCGTTTGATTGACAGTTGGCGGAAGATTTGGGTTTGTGTGTTAGGGGGTGCTCATAATGCGAAATTCGTGTCTCATTTTAGACTACTAGTGGACTGTTTTGAGGGTTGTTGAAGGTACTTCTTATTAGGGGATTTCCATGAGACTATTTAACCCAAAAGGGCGCAGACCAGAGAGGTGTTTGACGGAACGAGAATGTGGTTAACCAATGAACGGTTGACGGTTTAAGCGGGAAGTTCCCTCCTTGCAGACAGTTTTATTGTCACGCTCTGTTACCGGCGACAGGTCTGAAGCAAAACCAAGATGATGGATAATGAGAGTGAGGCGGCAGCTGTATCAGGGTTTGAGGATATCACTACAGTGTATGTACGCAAAGCAGAGAATTTTCAGTGCATGGAATGAATGATCAAGAGTTAGAAGAGATCTTCAAAGTAGTGCTTTCTGTACTACTAAAGTGGTATTTGAGTAGATTTCCATTTTTTAGGTCTTTTTGATAGCCTGCCTAGAACTCGAGGGTTGTGTGATCACGCCACTGAGAGGTGATTTAAGTAGGTGCATTTCTTCTCTACTTCATGTAACCCCGTCTTGTTTATTTATCAGTAAAAGCCGCCAATCTGGGCAACTGATCATTGATTGTGAATCACCCCAGTTACTAATGCAGGGGTAACCTGATGTGTGGGTCTGAGGGTATTCCTTCTGCCAAGGTACGGACGAGAGGGGATACCATTAGCGGAGCTTTATAATCCCGGAGTGAAGGCCAATTCGAAGAAGGTTGCACTGTTGTATACTGTTTAGAAAAGGAATTTTTCTGCTTTTCGGGAGAAACATGGCATACCATTGTTGGAGAGTGTTTATTGTTGAAAGGTTGGAGAGCTGTGTACATGGATGAGATGCTATGAGATCAAGTTGGCTTGCTTGCCGCTGCCGACAAGGTACGGCTCGAGTTATTCCCGCATTCGTCACAAGGCCCACGTGCCTTGAAATACAGAAGGGTTGAGAGGCTAGAGGCAGAACTTCATAGCACCAAATTGTGGGCCGGACCTTGGGCGATTGCAAGAGTTAGTTTATTGCAATGTAAAAGCACACATTCTTAATCACTTCCCCCTCCTCCCCTCCCCTACTAGCTGAAATCGGAGGCTGAAGCAGCGGGATGGCCAATGGAGATCTCGGCAGGTCTGATAGGCTCCTGCACCAACTCCTCCTATGAGGACATGTCCCGCGCTGCGAGTGTGGTGCGGCAGGCGCTGGAGCACGGCATCACTAAGGTGCCAACAAAACTTATCGTGACCCCAGGTAGTGAGCAGATCCATGCGACGATTGAGCGAGACGGACTGATTGATGTGTTCAAAGGATTTGGAGGTTTGGTGCTTGCCAACGCTTGTGGACCCTGTATTGGTCAATGGGATCGCAAGGTGAGTTGGGCCTGAATGGGCTGTTGTTTTTTAAGCGATTTTGTGGATAGTTGGCAGCCAGGGTGAAGCATAGGTAGATTTTTGGAGGGTTCCACTCTGCTCAATGGTGCTTTTAGTCGGCAGAATGGCTCCGGGGTCGATTGATGGACTCGAAATGGCTGAAGGGTTAGGTGCTCTGTTCATTAGATAGGTATTGGTGGTGCCACTTCTCCTTTTAACCTAAAACTTATTATTTTTTTCGTATCCCTTTCTTCCTTTTTACCGCTCTTTTGCCGGATGGTGCGCATAGGATAAGAAACGTGGCGAACCGAACACCATCGTGACATCGTACAACCGCAACTTCACCGGTCGAAACGACGCCAATCCTGCCACCCATGCTTTTGTCGCCTCACCGGAGATGGTCACTGCTCTAGTGCTGGGCGGAAGTTTAGGCTTTAACCCCCTAACCGATGAGTTGACGGCTCCAAATGGGACGAAATTTAAGCTGAAACCTCCGGAAGGTAGGCTTGATGAAATCTGATTTGGAATAAACAGAATGGTGCTTGGAAGGATGCGAATACTTTGATGGTCAAGTATTTGGCCTATAGGACAGATGGATAAATAGGTGGGCGGTTGAATGAATGGAATATTGGTGAAATGAGCGAACGAGTGAATCTGGAGATGGACAGATAGACTTACTATCGTCAAGACAACCAGATGATTGGGTGAACAAATGGTTACACTACTCTATGATTCACTGCAAAATCTTGTTGGTGGTATATGTTTGGATGGATGGTTGAACGAAATGGGTTGATGTGCTAATAACTGATGGCTTGGCTAATAGACCGGCGGACGGTAGGATTAATTGCTTAGCTCCCATTTCATAGGCGACACTCTGCCCCGCAACGGTTTCCAACACGTGGATCCGCACTTCCAGAGCCCACCGGCGGACGCCTCCCACGTGAAGGTGATGATTTCACCGACGAGCGATCGTCTCCAGGTCCTCTCTCCCTTCGCACGATGGGATGGCAAGGACTTCCTCGATATGCCAGTGCTCATCAAGGTGCGTGGCAAATGTACCACCGACCATATTTCTGCTGCTGGACCCTGGCTGAAGTTCCGAGGCCATCTGGACAACATATCAAACAACATGTTCATCGGGTACGTCATCGCGGCATCCATTTCAGGTCCATCCATCCGGCAACCATTCTATCACGCAGTCCCTGTTCAATTACTTAATCTTGTGGTAATTTAATTATTTTGTCACAGCAAATCAAGCAGCCATTAAGCCAATCAGATCCTCCACTGATCCGGAACACCAATTAGCTACCCCTCCCTCCAGCCAATGAGTTAAGCAATCCGGCCAGTTAACCAATCAAACACAGCCAATAAGTCGATAAGTTAGGCAATCACTCAGTAAACTGATAAACTAATTAGGTACACAGCAGCTCATCCAATTAACTACATACCTGATCGACCAATCAAACAATGATCTATTTCTTCTTGTAGAGCAGTGAATAGCGAGAATGGGGAGATGAACCGCGTGTGCCACCGGCCAAGCGGAGAGTGGGACACAGTGCCGGCAGTGGCACGGCGCTACAAGGCTGCAGGAGTGCCCTGGGTGGTGGTAGGCGATGTGAACTATGGTGAGGGCAGTAGTCGCGAGCACGCTGCTCTTGAACCGCGTCATCTCGGCGGTCGTGCCATCATTGTCAAGAGCTTTGCGCGTATTCATGGTAAGACTTTTCTTCTGAGTCTATCTTTGTCGATGTTTCCCATTGGTACATTCATTTGTCTATCGCGAGTTTGTCCCTCTAATCATCTGTCCGCCTTCCAGTTAGTCCGTCTACCGACTTTTCTTCTCTGTCTGTTTACTTGTTTGAATTCTGCTATTTATGCACCCATCTCAAATCTATCCACTATTAACATTTATTCCAATGCCTATCAGGTTATCCCGTCAATGTCTGCTTACTTATCCGTTTATTCTAGGTAGTTGGATGAAGTGGTGGTTAGGTGGAATGGTGAACGATTAATTGAGTGGATAGATCTGTAGATTAGTGGATGTTTAAGTGATCTCACGGATCAGGCGTGGTTACCTGGGTTAGCTTATCCGTAGAAGGTTGGATGAATAGGCGGTTGAATTTATGGGTGCACGGATAAGAACTGGATTAGTGGGTGAATGAACTGACAGAAGTATGAATAATTTGAATGGACATAACTGCAAATGCTGTTGGCATCTTGCAAAGTCGTCTGTTTGGCCTACTTCATGATCCGTTCATGGAACTTCTTGACCAATATTGCCGTTGCTTTTTCCCTTCTTTTGTAGAAACCAATCTGAAGAAGCAAGGCATGCTTCCACTGACCTTCGTGAACCCCGAGGACTATGACAAGATTCAACCTTCAGACAAGGTCTCTCTGTTGGATTTGAAAAATCTCACTCCTGGAAAGGTGAGCATCTTAATCTGGCGGTCCTTATGAACCCTTTCCAGTCATCTGTGCGAATTATCTTACCAACGAAGGTGTTAGGTTCTTGTTACTCTTGTGGGAATGAGCGTTTTTTGTTTTGAGATTAGTCCTCACTGACCAACATCACTAGGAGGCAGGTTCCATATGCAGTGTTAATCCCGGTTAGGTAGAGGCTGTTGCAGATGCTGTGAACACACGAGTGGCCCAGCCAGCAGGTAGAACCCTGGGTGAGTGCCTGCGACCCCAGAAGACTTGGCGGCTTCAATTTTCTAGGAATTTCCCTTTTAGTAAATAGTTTCCAAATATCCCGCTTAGTCCTTTCCCATTTGCCGACATTATGTGCATGTGTTCTTTAAGGGCACTAATAAGTTCAAGGTCAGTCAAGTACGAGAAGTACACGAGACCGGATCTACCAGGTGTCGTCAGTCTTATTCATTGGTCAGCTGGCTGTCATGCACGCCAACACCGCATTCGCTTATTTGCTCGTGTCTCATCCATTCATCTTCATTTGTCCCAGCTTGCCAACCTTCCGTTGTCTCCCATCCCATCCTTCGTATCGCCTAATTTGAATAGCCTGCGTCAAGGCGCATCACTGACTAATAGGTAGCTCGAGGGTGGCCATGCAACAAAAAATACGCCTTGAGACAATCGACTGAGCCTCTCTCCCTTTTCCTTCACATCTGTCTAAAATCACCCGGTGCAAATAAACTGCCGTTCGCCTTTTTAGACGGTGCGATGCCGGCTGACTCACTCCGACGGTTCAACTGAGGAAATTGAATTGGCCCACACCTTTAATGCCAAACAGTTGGGGTGGTTCACAGCTGGCAGTGCCCTTAATCACATGAAAGAGACCACTTCTTGCCACCAATGACAATCCATCCCATTCCTCACCGCTGCCCTTCCTAATGGTACCTGTTTTCCCTTTTCCCTCTCCTCCATTTCTGCTCTAGAATTGTCATATTTGGGATTGTGACCAAATTTAACCTTATTATTTACGATTTTCTTCGAAAAATTGGTCAATTATGATGTATTTGAGTCAATTACATTGTCATCTGCCTAGGTAGACTGACTGATGGTACTTCCTGCAATTTGATTATTTGATGTATTTTATGATTTAAAGTGTTTGTTTCCCTAAGAGGCCAAGTCAACCACAAAATGTTGATTGATAAATAGAAGACCTGACACCCTATTTCTGTCGAAAGCTAGGTGTCCCCAATTACTCGAACCGGCCCCTCGGCTTTGATGACTTTGTTGCCTAGCTTGTTCCTCTGGTGCTGTTGCCTACTTCCCCTAATCTAAACTACCGTGTCTGTAGGCCATTTACATGTGGCATAAATTTTATCAATGTGGGAATAAAGGTCCTCCTTTTTCTCTATGAAATTGGTCTCCAGTTCAAGTAAAGTGGACAAAAAGTGGTGGGTCTCATGAGTCGATTCTGATTGGTACGAATTCCCACTGTCTGATTGGCCAATTGGCTTTCCACTAGGGCGGTTTGATTGGCCGATTTTGAGGGTGTGAGGATTTGTAGGACAAAGAAGAGTAATTCCATTTAGTTAAGAAGCTTTTGTGTTCTCCGTTGTGTACACCCGCTTACCAAAATGCGTTTACTTATAAGCACAGCCAATCACCCTTCACCTTTTCACCTGAGGTTGGTCTGCAGGTGATGGTCCAGTTGCAGATGCGACAGGAATCTGCTCCAACTTGATGGCATCAGCAATTAAACTCTGTCCTAATTTCTATAGCTGAATGCAAAACTCTAACGCCGTGAAGGAAGGATGCCTCCTGCAGATGGTTGAATCGGTTAAGAGTCGTAGATAGAAGGGTTAAAAATGACATCAACATTTTGCCATTACCCTGAGCTCTTGTTCTGCGGGAGTGCTATTAACAAATGAAGTGTTACCAGAATTGAACCGTTTGTAGATCTTAACTATAAAAATTAGTGGCAGAAATAAATCTTTTGGTCTGCATAAACTCACTTTGATATTCGTCACAGGCATGATGGATGAATTTAGTTGAATTAAAGTACAAGGAAAACAAAACATAATCAAGCAAAATCCCGTTTATTTAGACGAAAAAAATTATTTTGTTTCAAACATTACTCATTTAGTGGTACTATGGTAACCTCAAGCAGTCGATCATAATTCAAAATCTCAATTTATTCGTTTCAGTGGTGAAGGCAAGAAAACCATAACTTTACGAAATTAATTTCCGGATTTTATCGCTTTATAACAAAGCGGTTTCATTTACTATACTGCCGAATTACGCACTGTCCAACAAAATGTCCGCATCGGTAGTCACCCGTGGCGGAGGCGTAGTATCGAGCGCTGTCTTTCGCCGCCTCAGCTCTCAGCCCCGCGCCGTAGGCGACACCTTTGCAATCTATGGTACTGACGGGACTGTCCACCAGACACTTGGCATAGTAGGCCTGTGGGAATGCCAATACAAAAGGAGTGGATTAGGCAGACAAAGCGCGGGGAAGGCAGTCATCCGACGTTATCGATTTTTAGGCGTGCGCTACAAATCGCAGACGCTCGCTGCATCTCGGTGCGTCTGCGTCCGCTTGCATCGACAACCAAGCAAACAAATCCACATTTTTTGGAAAAAATTGTCAAGAAGGTTGAATATAGTCTAGTCGGTAGTGTTTACGAGCCAATGAATTTTAAAAATAGGCCAAGTGTTTTAAACTGTATTAACAGAGACTATGAGAGAAATCGCGGAGCTGAGCATTGTGGAACTCACTTAAATGCCAAAAAGCAAACAAATCTTACATTCTGAACAAGCGTTGTGTTGAGTTTCTTGATAAGCCGGCTGTACCAAGGCGGAGTAGACGCATAGTCAGCATCAGCCGCAACAACAGCCACTAGGAGGGTAAAAAGGAGGTGCGCATTCATAAAAGTCAGTCGTCTCTTCGGAGCGGACATGTTCTGCCTCCTCCTAACGCGGTTCCATACGACACCTGTTTCAGGTGCCTTTATAAGCTCAAACGCAAATACACAAATGAAGGCGATTGTTACTTCCTCAGACAGTGTTTGCGACAAACAGAAAAGGAATGTCATAAATCTTGCTTATTTGATTTTCTCCTTCCTACAATAGACAAAAAGTTTATTTTGAAATAAGAATACAGTCTCTAATAATGTGGAATGTGGTGATTCAACGCGTTACCACGCTCATTCATCTGACCCAGCCTCCATGATGGTGGCAGAGAGCTGTGCAATGGGTGTTCCTTCCAGTTCCAAAGTTGACTGCCTAATTTTAGTGATTAGGTACTTTGTTTAAATAGCGCCTCGAGCTAAGCGGACACTTCATTCTTCGCAGATTGTATACTTACAATCGGGCTTATCCTCCATCCCGCCACCCGTACAAAGTGTCCCATTTAATTTGCATACCTGCAAGTGGACGGGATGTACTGTTTTGCCTTACCCAATACCACTATTTCAGACAGTTTTTCTACACTTTCACCTCTTTTTAAACTATGTTATCGGTGTCATTGACGTCGTAGCCACAACTCAGTGCGGTGTTTTGGAGCAAGGCCTCACACAATAGGATACAAATACCTTTGAAGAAATGCCTAGGGATGATTGAGGTGGTTTTGGGTGGTGTTGAACACGTGCACAGTTCGGTATTTTCCCGGTGAAAAAGTGTGAATGAGTAACATTTTCGGCAGAAGGACCGCCCACCACGTGAGTTGGTAGATGGGTAACAAGGGGATGAAAGGAGAAAAAAGAGATGGTGAGTCTATCAGGCACATTGAGCTGAAGGTGAAGGAGGGAGAAGCAAAAATATACCTGAATTCGACACAATCAATTGACGAATGTCTCCCCCCCTCTCTGCTCCTCGGTCAATGTGGGCCTTCGAAGGGAGTCCTATCGTCCGGTCAGTCAAGTGGTGTCCACTGTGTGAGGCACAGAGACCTTCAAGGAATGATAAGTTTTTCCGCTTACGAAGATTGCGATGAAGATGGGAGTAGAGATAGTATTACTTGC
>NW_020170485.1:243810-245102 GCF_000524195.1 Echinococcus granulosus
TCTGGCACAGTGTGACTGGTTGTCCGCCTACTGAGACGCTGACCCGCTTGGCCAATGATTCATGATTCAGTCTAAGTTGAACATCGGAGCGTCTCGATGGATGTGATTTTGATATCGCCATAAGGACACATACTCGTGTGGTTGAAGAGACTTCTTTACACCCGGAACTAGGCTTGACAAACGCCCTGGTTAGAATGAAGTCTGTGTCATGCGCCCTCACACTCGCTTTTGTCAACCGAGGGCGCAAGATTGTGTGTGCGTGGGTGAGTATGCGAGCTGCGTCATCAACTAACGACTGATGCCCATCTCCCGCATCTCATTAGTGTGGTGATGGTAAGGGAAGGAATGAGGGAGGGTGTTAGCTCTTTCTGGGAATTCGGTTCCACACAAGGCTGAGCAACAGTGTGATTGGTGTTGGATCCGCTCCTCTTTAATTTTAATTCCTGTTTTGATTACTTGAGGACACAGAGGCAATCTAATGCATCCACTGATGTGGGACTATGTCTGGTGACGATTTTAGAGAATGTGGCAAGTGGGTGGAGAGTCATAACAGCTTGTCTTGTTTTTATGAGTCATCCGTGACGCTTTCGGTCATGACACCTTTCAGTGAGCACTTCCCATGGGATTCGTTTCTGCGCCTCAAATGCATTCCTCACTCTGCTCTCCCACCCACCTTAGTAGCTGTCGCGTTTCATTGTCATCACCTTCACGACTGTCGGTCGGTGTTTTTCACCTTTCAAGGTGTCTCCATTCGACTTATTGGAGGTAGCTGGGGGCATCACGGCCCCATCCAACCATCCATTCATTAAATCCTCGCTACAGAAGAGATATTATTAAAAACTAGACCACATCGACTTAGCTTTGAGAGCGAAAAGTTCCAAAATGGGTGAGGTTGTGCAACGATGTGAGATGTGCTGTGCCGAACTGTTTACGCTCTGACTCTGGTGTGTGTGTGTGGCAGGATAGAGGTGGCAAAAGTTAGCCTAGAGGTCATATGATACTCCTTTTTTCAAACCCTCTCCCTTTATACCTCCATGGTTTGTGTTTAACTTAGCTTATCCTAATTTAATTTACAACTCTGCTAAGGCATGCTCTCTTTTTTTTTGTTCCAAAATGCGACTTTTTAAATTGTATTTTGGGGCCTAACGCAACTTGGGAAGTTTTCCTCGATTGCTGATTAATCCATTGGATCGAAGGTTGTCTCAATGACGTTAGGGTTTGGGTGGACTCTGCCCTTCTTTCGAAATAGATGTAGGTGTACTCGATCAGGGTGCAGCATCTATTCCCAAAGC